>NW_027527957.1:1760752-1899000 GCF_008692635.1 Crocuta crocuta
TTCCTGAATTACCATTTAGAGGAGAGTTATCTGATCAGGAAGAACATTTTGTCTCTGACTTGAACAGAGCAACTAAAGTATTAAACCACTGGGATTGTTGGTGCTGTATCCATCAAAAGAGCTTTACCTTAACTTATGTTAATGCCATAAAATGGTAACCTAATTTTCTTGCTTTTTCAATTTAAGAATACAAAGAAACTTTCAAATGCCCAGTTTTCATTATCGAGAACTTTCACTCATTCCAGGCTCTTGAAATAGCCCTGTTTTTATTTGATACCCCCTGCAGTCATTCTTACCTTTTCTGTCTTGCTTGTTCATTTGTCCCACTCGGGAAGAATGGCAGTAATCGCCAGATTGATGTTATGTAGGCAAATGCAAGTGAGGAAGCAAAGGTCACTGTGTCTCCTTGGCAAATATCTTTAGATGGCATCTGGGAAGACTCATTTGCAGTTGGTCCATGGAGGTTCATCTTCAGGTTCAACTCCTTTCTGGATACTTAAGGCTGGGTATTAAGTAAAATTCGTATTTCCCAGTTTGCAGTGGGAGCACAAGGAGATAAGAATCTAAGCCCAGGGGTATCAGAAGAAGGCAGGTTTTATAGATGTGAAGTAAATTCTGTGACTTTCCTTCCTAGAACCCTTTAAATAGCTTCCCATAGCACTTGAGTCAGGCTCCACAGTATTCACATGATCTAACAGGCCCTGACACCTGCCTGCCTTTTCAGCTTCTTCTCAAGCTTTCTTTATTTTGTTCCACCCACACCGATCATTCCATTCCTTGGAGATAGAGAGCTCTTTAATACCAGGAAGTCCATGCAGGCAGTCCCCCTGCCTAGAATGCTCCTCCCTGAAATTTTTTCTATTGTGCTTTACAGAGTAATTTAGTACTGCGTTATTGATTTAAACTTTTAGTTCAAACAATTACTATATATGATTGTTACATATAGTGATTATATTCTAATTAAATATATTAAGGTCTTATGATTACTTACATAAAAAAGTATAGCCTAATTTTTAGTGATAATTTCAAAAGGAGTAAGGCGCTGATTCAAAGTCATTTTATGGATCTTTGAAAACTAAATAATTACTTCTTTCAGTTACAGATGACTGTAGTGTTATAATAAGTTAATGGGCCAGAGGTTTTCCTTCCTTTACCTTTCTAATTCTTAGTTTCATGTCTTAATTCTTAGTCTCAGTTACATTAAAATTTAGTTCTTTTAGTTTCTTTTAGTTTTGTTTAAAAAAAATTAATGTTTATTTTTGGGACAGAGAGAGAGAGAGAATGAGTGGGGAGGGCAGAGAGCGAGAGAGACACAGAATCTGAAGCAGGCTCCAGGCTCTGAGCTGTCAGCACAGAGTCCCCATGAGGGGCTTGAACCCAAGTACCACAGATCATGACCTGAGCCCAAGTCAGCTGTTTAACCGACTGAGCCACCCAGGCGCCCCTAGTTTTGGAGTAAAGGGTATAAAGGTTAACCTTGGTCCATGTATTGAGAAATAAAAATTTATTTTTTCTCATTTTCACTTGTTGCCAGAGGTATGTGGGGATGAGGATATTTTGCTACTTTTAGTGTTTAGAAGCAGAAATCTGAGAATACAGAATAAAATGAGGTGTGTTGTGTAAGTTTTAGTCCTGAACTTAATTTTTATGTTCACATTATTAGTGCTGAGCCTATTTTTAATGGTCATTGCTGAGTATGAATTTAGTTGTATATCCTTAGAAGGTAACCATGGTGAAATATATCACTATGAAAACTTCTGCCAAATTTTATAGTATGGTTGGATTTTTAGTTTTCTTTGATCAATTTGATTAAATTGATTCAATTTATTTTTAATCGCTTTTTATAGTTGTAGAGATATCTTGTAGTATTTTAGGATAAATAAGTTTGAAGAATAATTAGATTTTTTTTAAGTAGTAAATTTTGGCTCACCATATCATTTGGATAATCAGAGCAGAGAGATTGTAGAAACATTGAAAATTTCTAGCAAGTATTTTAGAGAAAACAAAGATGATCCTTTCATGGGTTCAAGTCCCCAGTGGTCTGAGTGGAACCTATGTGATCACTCATTTAGAGTGCTTTTGGTTATTTTAAATTAAGGAGAAACTTAAAATATTCCTATTATATAAATCTTAATCCAAGAAAATGGACAATTCCTGTTTGTTTCACATCAGTTCATTCCCTGATAGGAAGAGACAGCAAAATGCTTTCAGAGCAGTTACTTAGCTTCTGTACAGACCAAGGTTCAAGTCCAGGTTCTTCTGTGAGACTCTGGAGAATTTATCCTACACAAACCTTATTTTTATTTTTCAGATGCAGATGACAGTAGTGCCCCCATCACTGACTTGTTACAAATATAAATAAAATAAAAGTTCTTTGTACATTTTGGGGACATGCTGACTGTTTAATGAATATAAGCTCTTATCATTACGAAGTGGTAAAATGCAGCCAGCTTTTCTAAACTGATTGTCTCTTTTTCTGTCATTGACTAACCACGCACTTAATTCTTAGATATCAGTTTTCTTTATGCAGTATTAAGAATAAGGTTTTCATTCAGGATTAAATAAGAATACAGGATTTTAAGACATTAAATTGAAGGAAGGGATACAGTAAAACACTAAATAAAATGAAAACATGTCCTCAGAGAAGATGTTCACTGCATTTGGCTACTTTTAGTTTTAAAATGTTGAATCCTATTTTATTCAACTTTGTTTATACTAAAAGAGATTAGGTTCCTTGATTGTACAGAGACATCTAATATTGGAACGGTAGGAGAGAATTTCATGTTGTAAATGTAAAATTAAATATTTAATGCTCCCATTTAAATTTACAAGTCCATGAAGAAATTACCTTCTGATGAAGCTGAATGAGGCTGCAAGTGTTGCTGCAGAGAAAATCCTTAGTACTCTGCTCTGAATGTCTTTTGACGCCTTCAACATTACCTCTGACATTCTTTTCACAGCCTGAGCCATTACTGGCTTTCTGATGCCTGTCACAGGGTGCGTTTTCAAGGTTCCGGGATTTCTGAATCAGACAAGCTGCTTGCATATTTTATTAAGCACAAAGTTTTTAACACAGAATGGTTAGCTGTAACTGGGTCGTTGCTACTGAACAGTGAATGACACATTTAATGCCATTTTTCACTCGCAAAATCTGCTCTGTACTTCCAGTGAAATGTGACTCACACAAAGTGAAAGGTTCATATTATTTTCCCTCTGCCAGACTGTCTCAAAGAGTGAAAAGTAAAATTGTGATTTCTGAGAGCAGGTTCCTTTATGGAGGTACATGTCTAAAGTCAGGAGGAAAACATTACTCATCCCAAACACTTTCTGTAAGTGAAAGGCACGTTTTTTATTTGATACTGTTATACATTGATTTTTGATGTTGGTTCTTTTAACTGGGTTCAAAGTGGTGAACAATTAAGGTGCATCATCTTTTGCTTTGAGGGAATGACATAACATCTGGGGAATTTTTGACTTTGAATGAGACTTCATGAAGCAAGCTGTTATGTAGCACCTATCAACTGGGTCTGGGCACATAAAAAAATAATAGAGCCCATCCCTCATATTTAGTCACATTAAAACAATGACAGTAGAGACAACAGGTGCTAATAGAGTTATGTTCAAAGCACTATCTGGAAGTAGCGATTTTAGAATTATGACAGATCTGTAAGCATATAATTATTTTATTAATTATAATTGAAATTAATGTGCCTCTGGATCTGTATTTAAACATGGTAGTTGAATAACCCACATTTTACAGGTTATGTAAATCAGAACTTTCTGTTTATAGTTCATTTCCACTTTTCTTATGTCCTCCACTTTCTCCCCAATGTGCTTCCACCAACATGTCTACTCTCAAGTAAGGGTGTTTCTGTCAGGACTTTAGATTAAAAGTGAGGCAAATCTCTTGGACTCTTTAAATTCTCCAGTAATGGTTGATTTTTTTCCCCTCAGTAATGGTTAATTTTATGTGTCATTTTGTCTTGGCTATGGTGCTCAGACATTTGGTTCAGTATTTTTCTGGATGTTTCTCTGAAGGTGTTTTTTGGCTGAGATTAATCTTTAAATTGCTGGAATTTGAGTAAAGCAGATTGCTTTTCATCATGTGGTGGGCCTCATCCAATAAGTTGAAGGCATTAATAGAACTAAAACTAATCTACTCTTAGTGCAAAGGTCTGCCAGCAGACTGTCTTTGGATTCAAATTGCAGCCGTCCTCAGTCTCCAGCCTACTGGTCTATCCCATCAGACTTTGGACGCACTAAGCCTCCACAGTCACATAAGCCAATTTCTTAACACAAAGTTCTCTTTATATAATACATATTCCATTGATTCTGTTTCTTTGGAGAACCCTAACATGGCTCCCCTAACCAACTTAAGTTTCTGTGGAGTTTGTTTTTTTTTTTACATGTTTTTTGTTTAATGTTTTATTTATTTCTGAGAGAGAGAGACAGTGTGAGTAGGGGAGGGTCAGAGAGAGAGGGAGACACAGAATCAGAAGCAGGCTCCAGGCTCTGAGCTAGCTGTCAGCACAGAGCCTTGACGCGGGGCTCGAACCCACGAACTGTGAGATCATGACCTGGGCTGAAGTCGGATGCTTAACCGACTGAGCCACCCAGGTGCACCAGTTTCTGTGGAGTTTTATATCACCCTCACCCCTTGACCCTGAGGAGGGGATGTATACAGCAGGGTCCCACATGACCGTTCTATAGCTCTCATCTTCCCATCCTCCTTACTCTTCTCCAGACCCTTCTACAGTTCAGAAAAGTCTGCCTTCTTCCACCTATTTCTCCCTTCCTCTTTCCTCTTTCTTCTCCTTCTCCTTCCCTCCCTCCCTCTCTCCCTCTATGCCTCCCTCTTTCATCATCTCTCTTCCCTCCCTCTTTCCTTTTTTCTGTGTATCCAGGAAAAAAGGCTCTATTTTCTTATACTCTCCCTATTCTATGGTTAGTTATAAGCTTCTAGCTTGATTCCACAAGTCTTAATGTGTACATTTTTAATTTTTTTATGTTTTATTTATTTATTTATTTTTGAGAGAGAGAGACAGCAAGAGTAGGGGAGGGTCAGAGAGAGAGGGAGACACAGAATCAGAAGCAGGCTCCAGGCTCTGAGCTGGCTGTCAGCACCGAGCCCGACATGGGGCTCGAACCCACCAACTGCGAGATCATGACCTGAGCCAAAGTCGGATGCTTAACCAACTGAGCCACCCAGGTGCCCCAATGTGTACATTTTTAAAAAAAGCTGTTATAATTCTAAAAATCCTATAAAACCCAGTTAACGTCTGATTCTAGGCATTGAAATCCAGGGCTTTCATGATTATTTTCTATCTCAAGTTGGAGAAAAAGAGAAAGAAAAGCAAAACATACACACACACAAATCAGAAACTCAGTCTACTCCTTTGTTCTGTGTGTGTTTTGCTGGTTTGGTTTAAAGGTGGATGGGATTAGGTCAAGGAGCTAAGAGGATGGAAATTACATTGACTACATCAAAATAGTGTCCCATTACAGTTACTGTAGGTTGGGAAAGGAATTCAAAGAAAGAAACATGAGGCTTAGTTTCAAGCATTCTGAAGAATGTGCTTTTATGTTCTGCAGATGACATAAGCCAACAGTTGGAAGTATTTGAGGACAATGATTATAATTATGTGGGTACAGCAGAAGGAGGTAACAATATAAAATAGCAAGATATGGTGGAAAAGTATGAATTCTAACCATACAACATTGGATTTTTTTAAAAGTTTATTTATTTTAGGAGAAGGAGGGAGAGCGTGAGCCATCGGGTAGAGAGAAAAGGTGAGAGAGAATCCCAAGCAGGAATTGTGCTGTCAGCACATAGAGCCTGATGCGGGGCTCAAACTCATGAACCATGAGATCATGACCTGAGCTGACACCAAGAGTCAGATGCTTAACTGGTAGAGCCACCCAGGTGCCCCATAATCACACAAAATTGGATTTTTAAATTCTGGTTTTAATCCTAGCTATGTACCTTAGATAGGTTTCTTTCTTTTTTTCCATTTTTATTTTTTTACACAAGCTAAGATTTATGTCCCATATAAATAGTAGGGATATCATAAATATCTGCCTGATTAAGCAGTTTTGGAAAATCAATTTTTACACATTTTAGTCTTTTAAAATGCTTATCACATTTACCATTCTTTTGGTTTATATATTTGATTTCCTTAATGAGGGTTAAGAAACCTTATTTCCTATAACCATAACCCATAACCCCTTCCTGCCTTTGCACTGGTATTTCACCCTACTTTACCCCTTGTCCTCTGTGATTTGGCCATATAGAACCATCTTAGTTCATGGAGTCCCCTGGCATTCTCTTACTTTTGGATCTTGGTATAGATTGTGTCATCTACCTATAACTCTCCTTCAGCTATCTTTTTTTTTTTTTTTTTTTTTTTTTTTTTGTTTATTTTGAGAGGGGGGAGGGGCAGAGAGAGAGAGAGGGAGACATGGGATGTGAAGCAGGCTCCAGGCTCTGAGCTGTAAGCTCAGAGCCCGACAGGGGGCTTGAACCCACAAACTGTGAGATCATGACCTAAGCTGAAACCAAGAGTTGGACATTTAACCAACTGAGCCACCCTGGCACCCCTCCTTCAGCTATCTTCTTAGCTTAGATAATGCCTATTCATCCTTTAGGTCATCTAAATATAATGCCATTTCCTTCAGTAGGTTTTCTTAATGTCCTAATCAAGTCAGTTTCCCAATTTATAGGCTCCTACACTGAAACTTAAACTTATGTAACCCTCATAACACGATATTACTTGTTACACGGTTCTCTTCTCTACAAGTTGCAAACTCCAGTACAGCTAACATATTTTTATTTTGTTCACCACTATACCCCTAGGACCTAATGCAGTCTCAGACTGTGAATGCTCAATAAATGTTTTTTATTAAAATAAATTAATGTTTATTTTTGAGAGAGAGAGAGAGAGCGTGCAAACAAGGGGGGACAGAGAGGGGGAGACAGAATCCCAAGGAGGCTTCGGGCTCTGAGCTGTCTGCACAGAGCCCGACACAGGGCTAGAACTGATGAACCATGAGGTCATGACCCGAGCCTAAATCCGGTTACTTAACTGACCAAGCCACCCAGGTTCCCCTCAATAAATATTTGTTTATTGAGTGGAAACATATAGCACCTAGTTCAAGGGATGATACAAACCTTAATTATATCCCTTCTCTAATATTTTGATAAATATAATATATACTTCATTTATACCAAAAATAGTTAAACCCTTCTACATTATTCTAAGGAGTTTGGATATTAAATTCAAATCAGTTCTTTCCATTAGCAAAATTCTTCATTTCTGTCCCCAAATTTGTTCTTTCCCTACTCTCCCTGTTGACATGACACCACCATCTCTCTGGTTCCCCAAACCAAGAATCTAGATGCTTCTCCTAATTATGTCTTTTCTTTCCCTTTCATATACAATTTATTAATAATTCTTTGTGACTCCATCTTCCAGTTTACCCTTATTTCCCTTTTCCAACCCATGAACAGGTCTTTATGGCACAGCTACAATAGTCTCCCAACTCTTGTCTTATTAAAAATCCCATTTTCTCAAAGCAGCCTTTTAGAACATAAATCAGCTTTCATATTGAGAAGATTTCAGTATCTTATCATTCTAAGATAAAATCCCTCTTCTTTTTCTTGAACTGTAAGGACATTATGAGTTTCTCCTTATCTCCTCCAACAACTCTTTATTCTGCCTCACACTTTTTAGCCAAGCGAGCTGGCTTTTTTTTTTTCTTCCTGTTTTTGTACAATCCGGCCTTTTCTGCTTTGTGCCCTTACATTGGCTGTTCACTCTAGAATGCTGTCTGTCCTGGGTCTTGGCTAAGTTGTTACCTTCATGGGATGATCTCCCAACCATCCATCTGCACGAACCTCGAGTTGCTCCCTGTAACAGCATTCTGTTTTCTTTTCCTCCCAGCACTTACTACTGTTGGAAATTATCTATTTTGGTTGCTTATTTATTTTTTTCTTTACTCTCACTGGATTGCATAAGATCCACTAAATCAGCAATCTTTCTGGATTATTTACTGCTATAAACTCAGTGGTGAGATTGTAGAAGACACTGTGTTTTTGTAGAATGATTGAAGAAATATATACCATTTTTGTAGAAAGATAACTGTGGGAATAATTTCATTTACAAACCTTTGTTAAATTATCTGTGTATCTGACAAGAGACTGTGACCCAGTAGAAAATGGAGAGAGAAAAAAAAAGTGTTACAGAACTGTACTTTGAAAGATAATAAATAGAATTGAATGAGTTAGGGAAAAAGTATATACACAGGAAAGCACTGGAAACAGGTACGAGATCTATTTAGAAACTGGTAAGCCGCTATCTGAGTATAACTCAGAGCACAGCATATTAGAGGGTAGAGAGATAAATTGTGTCTTATTTTCTTGGTATTTTAATCTTATTAGGACTTATGCCATCCTTGATACTTCTTTTGGAAAACATCTCAAAATGACTATGTTTTTGACGTTCACAATGATATTTTACATTGTCTAACAAATTAATAAATAATATGACAGGCATGGGAACCCAAAATAACATAATGACTAAGTCATTATTATTATTATTATTAGGATTATTAGGGATCGATAGATACACAACAAATAATACAATGTCGTAACTTCAGTGGTACAAACATACATACCATGTTTGTATGAGGAAAGAAGGAGCACTTCTTGGGATTCAGAATCACCCAGGAAGACACCTCTGTGAAAGTGATATCTTAACGGATTTTTATAGGAAAAATTAACCAAGAGCAGCTGGGGATTGCAAAGAGGTATCAGACAAAAAACACAGGAGTAAAGGCACGTAGGTGCAAAAGTACAGTGGTTTTGAGCACGGCGTCAACAGTTTGCTTCTTCTGGAGCATTTAGCTCAGGTACCATGTAATGGGAGGGAACTGATCACATACACAGGCCCCAGGGCACAGAGGACCATATGTGTCATGATAAGATGGCTGAGAAGACCTTGGGAAGCCACTAAAATTTCAAGCGGGGAGAAGGGGAGACATGGATATATCTACTTTAGAAGTGTCACTTTTGTGTTAGCATGGTGGATGGATGTGTGGGAAGCAAAGAGGGAGGGTAAGCTTATCAGAAGTTTACTGGAGAGCCATATACAAAATAATGATGCTGAAGGTCTGAGAGCCAGAAGGGACAGTGGAGTCGTACAGAATGGAAATATTGTGGGAGAAAACCAGGCACAGTTTGCAAATGTTTGTTTCTGCAACGGTTTACTTAGGCTCAGTAGATTATTTCAGGGTTCTCTTATTATATGTGGGTTATAGGATTTGGAGCATATGATCAATCTAAGTATATGTAAGTCAGCAATCTGATAGGATTGTTAAAATCTATAAAAATTTTACTCCTGGGATCTGGGAGATTTTCTAGTTTCTGTTTCTCATTTTATTCGAATTTATTGCCTATATCCTTATAGTAAGGGTTTCAGGAAATGTATTTCTCTTTTCCTAGTGTTGTAGACATTTGGCTCTGTAGTTCTCATTTTGGTTACAAGAGCCTACTATGTGATGGGAGAAATGAAATTCTCAATTCACTGATTAGAAAATGAGACCAACAAAGTGCCCTAAAACCTACCATTTTATTTACCTAAGGCTTGAAGGTCTTTACTGGTAGAATTATGGCTCAGACACAGATTTCCTAATGCCTGTTGTAACTCTTCTCAGTAGATGACTGTATCAAGTTATCTTTTTCCTGAATATTTCTTATCCTAAATCCCATATACCTGTGAAAAAATTATTTTAGGGAAATAGTCCTTTTAAATAAAGTATAGTTAGTAAACATAGAGCACTTGTCTAGTAGCTGCTGGAAAAGATCTCATAATCCTTGTGTAAGAACTAATTAAAGCCAGTAATATTATTTGCTTTCCTTACTAAAAGCACAGAAGTCTCACGAAGGAGAAAAATTTTCTCTGTAAAGGGATATATGTGGCTTTGTGATTTTATTCCTGTATCATTTGCCATATGTTAATTGGTTAAGTATTTTGCTTTTTGTTATAGTTTGACAGAATAGATACAACTGAGATCATATGATTCATGATATTTCATGAAACTTCTATTAATAATTCATTACAAGTCAAGTTCCTTATTTGTGAGCTTTGTGAAATCATTTTCAACCTAAAAACAGCCTACATTAAGAAGATATTTTAGGAAACACCGAGAAGGGATATGTTTAGCTTTTTAAGGGATTTTTTGGCATTTTATTTGTTTTTTCATTTGAGAGGAAATCTCAACAAAAATATATTATTTTTTCCTGCTCTCAGTGTTATTTATGGTCTGCTATGCATTTTCACAGGTTTTTTTATTTAATTATTATTTTAAAAATGTTTTAATGTTTATTTTTGAGACACAGAGTATGAGTGGGGGAGGGGCGGAGAGAGAGGGAGACACAGAATCCAAAGCAGATTCCAGGCTCTGAGCTGTCAGCATAGAGCCTGCCATGGGGCTTGAATCCACAAACCATGAGATCATGACCTGAACCAGAGTCAGACACCCACTTGAGCCACCCAAGCGCCCCCTCAGGGTTTTTTTTTTTTTTTTTTAATATATTGTATAGATTCAAAGAAAGACTCATCCTGTTCTGGTCTCTAAAAGTGAAAAATCTAATGAGTGGTTGTGAAGAGTGACTCTCTGACAGTGGGGTGGAGAGGAGTTCCTTGTGCTTTCACAGATTATCGTCACTGCGGACATCGGATAAGATTGTTTCTCCTCGTTAGTCACACAGAGCTTCTTACAAGGAAGATGTATATGCTGGGTGATTGTTCTGTGTGACCCGTGTTACCTGTCAACTCCTTCACACATAATATTGGTGAATATTAAGTAGGACAATAGCTTTCCAGAACATTTTTCTGTCAATTATCCTTTTTCTTTCACTCATTCTTTTCTTTTTTAAAATTATAGCCCTTGTGTAGGAGAAGGCACTACACCCCCAGTTAGGACTTCCTGCTCCTATTTTCCAATGAAGTACTCTGTTATAAAAAAGAAAAATTGGGAAGAAAAGTAATTACAATGGAAGTGTTACTTGAAAGATAAATTACAGTGAGTTTATTGCTAAAGCAAGTTTTAGGTAGTATTTTTGGGAAAAGAATACTTTACTTCTGGTTTTATCTTTGAAGACTTTGATTTATAAACCTAAAGAAACTCATTACAGTTATTATTTAAAATTTTTAAATGTTTTTTTACTTTTTGAGAGAGAGAGAGAAAGAGAGAGAGAGACAGAGTGCTACCGAAGGGGGTGCAGAGAGAGAAGGAGATGCAGAATCTGAAGCAGGCTCCAGGCTCTGAGCTGTCAGCACAGAGACCAATGTGGGGCTTGGTCTCATGAACAGTGAGATCATGACCTGAGCCAAAGTCAGACGCTTAACTGACTGAGCCACCCAGGCACCCCTTTTACAGTTATTATTTAAGTAGTATGTTAGAAATTACTGAAATGGTGCAGAATCATTGTATAAAATCAATGAAGCATCCTTGGGGACATTATGCATATATCTGTTTTAGCAAAAACTGTGGAAAAGAGATATCCTAGAGGGTAGTAATAACTAGCAATAATCAGTAGCAATAAATAGCAGTAATTAATCACTATCATCTAACTCAGGGCATCATCAATAATACCTTTATTAACCAAGGCACATACCAGTGTATCAATTGCT
Organism: Crocuta crocuta; assembly: GCF_008692635.1. NCBI lineage: Eukaryota > Metazoa > Chordata > Mammalia > Carnivora > Hyaenidae > Crocuta > Crocuta crocuta. The sequence continues at coordinate 1,772,446 of NW_027527957.1, forward strand.
GGAAAATTGCAGTGTTACAACTATATTGAAGTTGAGTTTTTAGCACTGACATCTTTATTGTGAGTATAATGCAGAATTCTAGACCTCAACAAATTTTAGTCATAAGTTAGTGTTAGTAACTAATATCAGATTTCAGTAGTCTCTAATAACTCAAATTTATAGTGTGTTAAAATAAAAGTCTATAGTTTCAGTGCTAACTCAGAAAAGATTTATAATTTTTGATTAGTTCAAAACCCAGTAAGAAGAAACTCTAAAGTGACCATAAATCTTAGAAATTTGAAGTGTCATTGGTCTGTATTTATAGAACTTTACTGCTGGTCTAGATAGTGTCTGTCAGATTCCCTTGAGTTCTGAAATTATCTCATTAAAAATTTTTTTAACGTTTATTTATTTTTGGAGACAGAGAGAGACAGAGTATGAGCAGAGGAGAGGCAGAGAGAGAGGGAGACAGAATCCAAAGCAGACCCCAGGCTCTGAGCTGTCAGCACAGAGCCTGACACGGGGCTTGAACTCACAGACCACGAAATCATGACCTGAGCCAGAGTAAGACGCTAACTGACTGAGCCACTCAGGTGCCCCTAAAAATATCTCATTTTTTTAAATGATGAAAACAAGACCACAAGCATTCGGATTCTGAACCCAGGGAACAAGTGACAGAGTTGCAGAGCTAGGAGGAAGGAAGGCACAGAATGTAGTTGGGTCCCTTGGGCTGCAGGACAGCATAACTTTGTTCTCATTGTCATGGAAATGGCTGGAATAAAAAGACTTTGGAGATCTTAAGATTTGTATTTAGGTTCACTAGTTTTACACTTTTAATATGGTTAAAATATTTCTGATATCCTAAATATATCACATTTTCTATGAAAACATTAATATGAAAAGTCCATTTCTCTTTTTACTTCTTTATTGTTTTTCTTTATAGTAGCATAAGAATCCTAAGATTTTACATTTAAAATCTTATTTGGAAACACATTTTCCTTTCAGTGAACATATGAGCATTTGTTACATGAAAACTAACTAGTTAGGTATGGGGGAGTGGTTCAAAGATTAGTAAAAAAATGAATGGTGTTCTCAAAGAACTTAGAGTTAATGGAGTATTAGGAAAATATGTTTCCTTCAAAGTTGGCACCATTTTTAGATGTGTACATTGCTGCGTTAGATTTTAGTGTAACAATTCATTTTAGAATTTCTGAAACACTAAATTTTGAATTTTATTATTTGATATCAAATGGTTAAAACTGTGCTTTTTTCCTTTTTATGAAAGCCTATTAAATTCTCATAGAACATGGCCTTAACATTTTGATATTAATTAATAGTATCTTGCTAAATTTTATTGTAGGATGACAGCATATAATTAAGAGATGTAGACTGTGAGTGTGAAAAGTTAATTAACTGCAAGATTTTGACAGACACCAGGTAATTAAAAATTAAAATGAAAATAGTTTTTTAAAAAAATTTAATTATGCTTTATTTCATATTATGATGCTATGAAAAGTGAAAGGGGATGTTTTCCATTAGCTAGATTTGTTCATCCATCATGGTATTTCTCACATTATGCTCCCAAAGAAGTCGTAATGCACTTCCCACCTGCGGTGCCCTTAATCTGTTTCTGAAAGTAATTTTAGAAATTAGAATACTGCTGTGGCATTAAAGTTTAATACTTTGTTGGCACCATAGGCAGAAACTGCCAAAAGAAAAAAAAAACCCTACAAAATTGAAACTAAAATTATGTTTCTTACCCTGTTCTCTTTTCACAAAGAAATGGAACTTGTGTGTAACACAGTCATGAGACAAATAATTTAATTTATGACTCACTCTAATGCTCTAGGAGCATTAGCTGTTCCTTATTTATGTCTTGATCTCTGTTTCCTGATATTTTGATTTTGTTGATGATTCTGATTGATGTTGTCTAATTTTGAAAGAGCTCATTCTTGTGAACCATGGACCAGGATCATCAGGATCTTTCAATGGGCTTTTGTCTAGTGCATACTGAAATCTTTAGACCACTGACACCATTAATTTAGAACTTCTGAACACAAAACTGAGATGTCTTGGGTATGTGAACAAGAGCCAGTTGCTTTTTAAAGACAGCTTGATTGTTACAAGGCTCTCAGTTTGGGGGGTCGGATGACGAACACTGGACTTCTGGTCAGAATGTTACAGGTCTCCTTAGAGGACTTTAGTTGACAAGTGTTAGAAGATTCATCATAGCATTTATTTATTCACCAAATATTTATTGAGTGTTTACTATGTGACGATGATTCTTCTAACACTGAAGATGAAAGAATGAGGAGACATAGTGACTGCCCTCATAGAACGTGTACTAGACTGTCAGTGCTCAGGTGGACAGAAGCCATCTTGATGCATGAAGTGACATTCTTTATTGTATTGAACAAAAGCATGTTGAAGAGGTATCTTCCCTCTGTCTTTCACAGGAAGTCAGTTTTTTTCTAGAAACTCTTCATAAGGAAAGCTTCTTTGAAAAAATGTTGAGTGGAAGATAGTGGTTATATATACCCCTAGTGTAGGCCTGTGTTCTGAGTAACTTCTTAGGGGCATAGAGGAGCTCTTAATATGCCTAGAGTTGAATCCACCTTTACCAGCTCTGTTAGGTGTTTTGTACGTTAAAATTCTATAATTTATTATATTTTAAAGCATTAATTGGTTTTAGAGAAAAGCATGAAGAGACATAATTCTATACATATTAATTTGTAAATTGAAATAATTTTTAGAGAAATCCTGTTAGTCTTTAATAATCACTATGCTTTTAATCACTGCAAACTTACTGCAATGTTAATTTTTCTCTCTGATATTTACTTAATGGTGCAGTTGATTTGGAGTTTTTTTTTTTTTTTGCCATTGGTTGGTTTTTATTTAGGTTTATTAAAATTTTACTTTTTTATATTTTACCATTGTGTTGTTTTCTGCTACCAGTTCCTCCAAATAAAGTCTCCAAAGCAATTCCAGAGTCATAATTATAATGATAAGAATAGTAGCATGGTGGGGCACCTGGGTGGCTTAGTCGGTTAAGCGTCCGACTTTCGCTTAGGTCATGATCTCGTTGTTTGTGGGTTTGAGCCCTGCGTCGGGCTCTGTGCTGACTGCCAGCTCAGAGCCTGGAGCCTGTTTCAGTCTGTGACTCCCTCTCTCTCTGACCCTCCCCTGCTCATGCTGTCTCTCTCTCTCCTAGAAATAAATAAAAAGCATTAAAAAAAAAAAAAAAAGAATAGTAGCATGGTGTTACATTACTCATAATGTTCATTGTGTACAGGTTTAAGTAAAAATATAGAATATGAATATTCATCTGTCAGTGAGTGTGATCAAAGTTATTTCAAAGAAACCTATTTAAATATGGGGCAAATAGGAAGCATAATCATTACTGTATTGGTTTGCAGTAATATTTGCCTTAAATTTCTAATACAATCCCTATTATATAACTATATCAAATAGTGATTTTCAGAAAAAGTACAAAATCACACTTTCAGGATAAATTTGATTAATTCTGTAATTGTGTATAGAGAAGGGACAGAACTTAGAGACATTGTTCAAAATTGCACTTCTGAAAGCAAAAATAAAGTAACACTATTTCCAACAAATTTGTAGAAATGGTTACAGAGGTAATTACAAATAGTACACACAGTAAAAAAGTTATTGGTGAAATTTCTTTGTTAAATAATACTGCTCAGTGCCACAATACGTTAGTGATACACATTGTAGAAAAGTAATTAGTTTTCAATAGGTATTCTAACAGACACATGATTTGATAGCTGGATTAATCAGCTGATGTGCAAATGAAGAATCGGCTAGTGGCGTAGGTGAAACAGTATGAGGGAGAGGTGTTCACTGGTAATTCAGCTCTGCCTATGTGAGGATTAAGAAAGGACATAATTACTTTGAAGCAAAAAGATTTTGCATTAATTTTAATCCATACTCTGAGTCATGATTATATTGCATATTGAGGGAAATCATGAAAAATTACTATTATGGGGGTATCTGAGTGGCTCAGTTGGTTAAGTGACCGACTTCGGCTCAGGTCATAATCTCAAGGCTCTTGAGTTCAAGCCCCGCATCAGGCTCTGTGCTGACAGCTCAGAGCCTGGAGCCTGCTTCAGATTCTGTGTCTCCCCCTCTCTCTGCTCCTCCCATGATTGTGCTCTCTCTCTCTCTCTCAAAATTAAATAAACTTAAAAAATAAGGAAAAATTGTTAAAAAATTACTATATGATTGAATTACTACCACCAAGTATTATTCTTTTTGATATGCGTAGAGAACTATATAACTTTGCATGTCAACCCTGAGGTCAGCTGACCATTGATGATAAAGATGATTTGCCAAGTGTTGGAAAGAAAACAAAATATAATAAAAAAAACTGTTGCTTCTGATACCAAAAACATAAGACAAGTTCTGTGATCTCAAGGGACATACACGAGGAACTATCTTAGTAATATACCTCAGGCCCGTAAAACCTGAGCCTATGCTTCAAGGCTGAAGGAGAAAGATATCTTATTATATGGAAATACCAGGATTTCATGTAAAGGTGAGATTCAGTCATCAAGAATTGGACAATGTCCTGATATTCATTCTAAACATTTTTCCTTTGAGGAAGTATTTTTTATTCTTGGATATATGTAAGAACCACAAGATGTAGCAAAAGCAGGGAGAAACAATTTCCAGGGCTCTAGGCAAAAGTCAGATTTGAATTCCATGCACTGCCCTTTTTCCTAAAATAAAACTCTCAGCCTTCTAGTTTTGAATATGCCTTGTTCTGTGACTTGGCTTCTGGAGTGCTGGAAATGGACCTTAATGAGAAAAGATTCATAATTTTTGAAGCCATACTCAATCTGAATGTTCTGAAGGCCTTTATAGTGCCAAAAATGATTGCCATTTTCAGTAATTCATATTAAATTAGGATTTTTAATATCTAGAATCAAAGAGAACAATTATGGAAACTGATGGGCAGTACAAGCTCTTGGCCATCAAGAAAGTTGAATAGATTTACATTGGTGAAAATAATCATAAACCATATAATTTCTGTCATTATATAAAACAATTATGACTCATTGATTTTAAAAGACTGTGTTATTTTTATTGGTAAACATTGTATTGATTGTTTTTAAATTTACATATAGTTGAGATCCACATTATCAAGCATATAAGCAGGTCCTAACATTAGCAACACTGGGGATGCTGGGTAGGCCTGTAGAGGCTTCCATCAGTAAGCCAGTAAGGAGATAACAGCCCAAATGATTTCCACTCACAGAACAGCAGGCAGTTTGAGCTTCATGTCCATATCAATTCCTGATGCCCAGGGGGCCCGTAGGTATTGTATTCACAACAACATCACAGCCTGGGACTCCGGAAATCCCTGACTCCTAAAGGAACTGCTGCTAAACCTGATAGTTCTCCACTTCCCACAGGGCCATTATCCATATTTTGGTCAAGAAACCAATCTTCTCTCTGACCCTGAGGAGGCACTTTCTTTACTACCTGGGAATATTCCCAGGAGAGGAGGGAGAACTTGACTTTATTACTCTAGTAGAGAAGCAGATCTGTTCCTTGACCCACAGCAGGTTTGCAGATGTCCTTAAACGAAACTGTCAAAGCCCTTCGCTCAGGTGTATGGAAATACCAGAACCATAGTGAGTATTTCTCAGTGCACATATACTTCAAGTACCATAAATGGTGGTCAGATGCTGAGAGCTTGAGTAAGATTAGAAGATAACCTGCATTCACACTAAATGATTGCTTTAGTCACAGATTAAGGCAATTTGAAACCATCTCCAATCATTTTAAAGTTTATTTATATATTTTGAGAGAGAGTGAGAGAGGCGGAGAGAGAGAATCCCAGAAACCTCCACACTGTCAGGGCAGAGCCTAACACAGGACTCACTATCCCAAACCCTGGGATCATGACCTAATCTGAAATCAAGACTCAGACGCTCAACCAACTGAGCCACCCAGGTACACCCTTCAATAATTTTTAGTAAAAATTTACTTACGTGATTTTTTTTTTTTATAAACACAAACCCTACTTTTGACACAGTTGGATGTCCTGGACCTATGCTCAAGGCTTTGGATAAATTCTCCCTCCTAGCGCTGAGATTTAGCCACATACCTTCAAGGTCCTCGTCCACAGGTAAGATATTGCAGAATATCTCTTGTATTATAAGAAACTGATAATATCTAACTAACTAAATGATAACAGATAAGAATGAACTCTTCTGAGATCTTTAATTTATGAGCCCTTAAATAGCTCAGCATTGCCCTGCGACTTTTATTCTTGTGAGCCTCCCCTATTAAGAAAGTCTATAAAGGCATAGATCTGAGCAAATCTTAGTTTTTAATTAGAAGTGAAAGAGCTCTTCCTCTTCTCAGGTCATACTGTTCCTTGTTTTAAGAAGGATCTGACAGTAGAGGCGGATGAGGCCAAAAAAAAAAAAACAAAACAAAACTTCCTTCCAAACAAGTATTTAATAAATGGAACTGACCCCTAGATTTGATCACTACTTGAACGACAGTTGATAGCAAGATGTTAGGAGTGAGCAAAGTATCTTTTCTCAGAGTTTCATACAACTGGGTCACATAGAGCCTGGCTAACAATGATATAAATTCTTTTAGGATGGCAGGTCTAAAGGGAGAGCCATGTACTAATATAAAAATCAATTGAAGCAATTTTTCTGTCCATGAAGAGATCCTGAACACTACTTAACCACATTATTCACTTTTGTGGTTGTGGGGTTTCAGAATTACTCCATGTTTTTAAAGATTATTGAAAGCAGAAGTCAACATTTGTTCTATTAACCTCTTAGCTAAAATAACAGACTGTTGCAAGGAAATGTAAATATGGCCTTAAATATTTTTAATTAAAAATTCTTTTGATGTTTTACTTATTTTTGAGAGAGAGAGAGAGAGAGAGAGAGAGACAGAGTGTGAGTGGAGGAGAGAAGGAGAAAGAGGGAGACAGCTGTCAGCCTGGATTCTGATACGGGGCTTGAACCCACGAGCTGTTAGATCATGACTTGAACTGAAGTTGGACACTTCACTGACTGAGCTACCCAGACACCCCTTAAATATTTTTTTGGTAACTAACCCTACTGTCCGTATAACATACATATCCATATATACTCATATCCGTATATATCCCCCACTGTACCATTAGTATGGTAATTTCTGTACTAATATGGAAGGCATTTTAGTGTTTACTTTTTCTGAAAGTATGTGACTTATTTTTATACATCATCTGGGTATATTCTAACCTCAATGAGGAAAAGTTTTATATTTGTATCTCCCCAGAGCTAGTAGCAACAATTTGTGTAAATAGCTCTTCCTTTTAGAAGAACTGAGTCTCAAGTGACATGAAAACAAGCATGAAATTGAACTGTAGAAATACATTGCTTTTCAACAATCCTTATGTCTCTAAGGACTTAATGTTATTTCAAAGGACAGGTGGTTTTATAGTAAAACATACACTAATAGGTGGCAATGTTAGGTTAGACCTCTTTCCTTAGAGATTGATTAACCTTGGAAAGAAATTTTCCTAATGATGTTATTGAGTGTGGTAATTACAATATTTTTGTTATTTAAATAAAAGCTCAATTCAATAAAATAAGCATTCACCCAAATGCCTTATGTGTGCCATATGTTTATCACATAATATCAGCATTAGAGCCTTAATCAAACTAATTTAGTATGCTAATGCAACATAAAGTAAATCTGAACAGAAATAAACCTCTGAGTAGGGGTTTATCTGGTATTTTTGCTTATTCTTAACACACATCCTAGTTATCTTAATACAGTTCCTAAAGAATTTATGAGGGCAACAAAATTTGTTTAGAATGACTTACTCTGTTTCATACCAATACTATTTTTAAATTTTAGTGTGCTGAGTTTTATTTTGTACTTTTAAAATTTGTGGTAAAATACACATAAGATTTACCATTCTAGCCATTTTTATGTGTACAGTTCAGTGGCATCGAGTACGCTCACTTGTTTTGTATCATCACCAATATCCATACACAGAACTCTTATCTTGCTCTACCAACAACACTTTTATACAATGCACTCTACGCTGGTTTGGGTTCATCGTCACTAAGAAGCTTGGGCTCTCTCCCGGGCATTGTGGCTAGCTTAAGACAAAGGGGACGGTTTGGTTCAGGCTCCGTTCTCTCTTGTGTGTTCAGATGGTCAGCTCGACATTGGAAGTCCATTATTGCTTCCAGGGCCATACTGCCAAGGGAGTAATGTTTGATTATGTCTGTGCTTAAGCATGTAATTCTATCCTGAGTTTTAATTTTTTTTTAATGTTTGTTAAATATTTTTGAGAGAGAGACAGAAAGACCAAGCGTGAGCGAGGGAGGGGCAGAGAGAGTGGGAGACACAGAATCTGAAGCAGGCTCCAGGCTCTGAGCTATCAGCACAGAGCCTGACACTGGGCTTGAACCCACAGGGCTTGAACCCATGGGGCTGGAACCCACAAACCGCGAGGTCATGAACTAAGCCAAAGTTGGATGCTTAACTGACTGAGTCACCCAGGCGTCCCATTCTATACTGAGTTTTAAACCAACTCATTTCTACAGATGGTTTTGCTTTCCATCAGTAGGCTAGGCAAACTTCTGGTTGCTGTTTAGCATTCGTATAACTTTTTTCATTGCTTTCTTCAGGGCAGATTGTATCCTCCTGTGTATGTAGCTTAGCAGTGGTTGTGTAACTCTTGGTAGAAAGGAAAAGAGCCTTTCTCCTTGTTGTAGAAGCTAAAAGTCGATTCCCAATCAGCAAATAGGTAATAGGGAAAGGCTGAAATAACGTGTGTAGTAAAAGCATATAGATAATATTCACTGGAGATGTTATTTTTTCAGTTTATTTAAAATCAAATCTTGCAAGTTTATACAATCAGTGGGTGGTGGGGAGAGACAGAAACCATAAATGGAAAACTGAAGAGTTTAAGAGAAAACTGGAAAATCCAAGGGATTTACAACAAGGCATGCAGAAATTTGTTTTCAGAAAGAATATTCTGTTGTTGAATAAACCAGCTTTACATTTTAGTGAGTCTTTGCTCTGTTGTACTAAGCAAATATCTATATCTGAACCTCAGTTTTTCCATTGCGAATGGTTTCCCATTACTCTCTGAAAAGATGTCCAGACTTCATACCTAACTTTTAAGATTGCCCAACAACTGGTTGGAACCTTCCACAAAGGAACCTCTTCTTGGAGCACTCTTTCTTCCCACTTCTTTCTTTCTCCTCCCGTTGCGTAACAACCGGTAACTTTCTTTCCTGCCTCTGTTTAAGTGTCACTTTTCTTGTGAAGGTAATTTTTACCCTCCTCCACGCTTGACTTAATCCCCCTGGTATATGCTCTCCTAAAACCATGAACTTTATTTCTCATGAAGTTCACTGCTCTTTACTTAAATCAGCGTGATGATTGGCTTTTCTTCTCTGCTATATTTTATATTCTGTGATGGCAGTTAGTTGTAATCCTGTCAGGACTTCATCACCCAGCACAATGTCTGGCTTATGGCGTCAGCCTGGAATAGTTTTGGCTCCAGAAGTTGAAGGTGTAAATGTAAAAAGTGTGACAGGAAATGTGCTGGAAGAAAGCAGGATATTTCCTTTATAACCTTGGAGTGAGAAAGCTTTTCTAACTCTGACTCAGAAGTGAGAAGACTGAAAGAAAAGATCGATGGTTTTGACCACATAAAAATTAGAAACTTGTACATCGCAAGAAATTCCATAAACAAAGCAAGAAGGCAGATGATAAACTGGGGAAAAGATTTTCTACTCTTATGACAAAGTGTTGGAAGGAAATAGAACATCTCAGTGGATAGCGAACAAAGAAAGCATTTGAATACAGAGTTGTTCAATATATTTCTCATACACGGCATTGGGGAAGTTCAAGCGTTGATAATACAGTCTTTTGGTGAAGATGTGGGGAACCGGCTGTCTCCTATCTTCATGATAGGAGATGTTTGAACATTTCCCATAGAGAATAACACATCAATAACTCTTAAAGTTGTAAATTGACTCAGTCATTCTAAATTAATTTAGAGATGAATTATACAATTGAAGAATGACCTGGCGCTAAGTTATTCATCTTAACATTGTTTTTAGTAACAAAAGATTTGAAATAAACCAACTGTCCATCAATAGGTCACAGATTAAATAAGTTATGGTACCATGTATGAGAGAATGGAGCAGCTCTCTGTGTTGTAAAATGGGCAGGTTTCCAAGTTTAATTGTTTAAAGATTTCAAAATTGTATGTACAGTAAAGCACGTTATCTTAGGTATCAAAAGGGGTAACTCTGCCCTTTCATATTTGACTATTTTGTGTATATCATCTCTAGGAGAATATAAGAAAATAATAAGTGTGATTAGAGTGAATGGGGAGACACTTGGTGGGTGGGAACAGGGCGAGTTTCCAGTGTATACTGCTCTTTAAATTTTTTAGTTTGTGGACCTTAAAGTTATATTACCCATTAAAATTCAGTAACAAAACAATTACAGAAAGGAAAATGTTAAAGTTTTAAAAATATTAAATATGAGCAAAGTATAAGAAGTAGCACTTGTTTATACCAGACAGAGGGAAGTTAAAGCCAAATTGGCAATAGTCTTCAAGCTTAAACTCTGGCTCAAAAATGAGGGATTTAGACTTTGATCTCTAGGTCACTTCAAATTCTGAGACCTTATCATTTGTCATGAAGGGTTTTTATAAGAACCCTTTAGAAATGTTATATTCGGGCATTCTCTATCTCCATTTAAAATAGCATGAAGCAGTGTGGGCTTAAATTTTCAAAAGAAAAACATGATTTTGGGCAGGGGAAAATTTCAGATTACCCATTTCCGATAACAACAGTCTTGACTTACATATTGGGCACTACTGTGTAGTTGACTTTGAGATCTTCCTCTTTGTTTCATTTGAAATTAATTAATTTAATTAAAATCACATATATAGTGATTATAGAGCCTATGGTAGTACAAAAGTATATGAAGGTAGAAAAATGACTCCAACTTCTTCAGCCCTAGTTTGCAAAGGTAATTATATTTGTTACTGTTGTTTCTTGCATAAATGTTTTTATAAATCTACATGTATATACAAAAAATTCTACATATTGTATATTATGGAAATGCAGATAAAAAAGGGAAGGGAGGAAGTAAGGCAGGAGGGAAAGTAGGAAGGAAGGAAAGAAGAGAGGTTTTCTTTCCAAAAGAAATGAGCTTACATAATTCTTTGCAAGTTGCTTTTCTCTCTTATCACTTATACATATAGCTTGTTCAACTTTCCTGATACCTGTACGTTACTTCAGAAGATGTTTATATGATTTTAGCTTTCTGAAATTTATTAATGTATTATTTGTACCTTAAAGTGTCTGATTTTATTTTTGCAAATGTTGTATGGGAACATTCATAGGATAAAAAATTTGCTATGTATTTACTTGTAATTTTGATATTTACATGTATGATATTTATATATGTCAATATACATACATATTATGTGAGATTATTAGATGAATATAAATTTACCCATGTAGACTTCAAGCTCCCTGAAGGCAAAGATTGTACCTGTTATTTGCTCATCATTTTATCTCTAACTCTGAGCCTAATTTTTGGCACATACTAGGGCCCAAAGGTATATCAACCATGTGCCTGAAGTACAATGCCGTGATAGAGAATAGAGGACTAAATGAAAGGACTTCAGTTTGAGGGCACAGAAGAGGTACCATAAGATAATTCTGAGATCTTACAAAATAAAATCTTCAAATACAATCATTTCAAAGATATTTTTTCCATGGTGGTTTCTTAATGAATTTTCTATAATGAACAGTGCTGAATTATGATGCTTCTTTGGAAGGTGATTATAATTCTCATACTATCAGGTGAATGTGCTAAACACCACTTAGGACATGACAATACAGTCTAAACTCAAAGATTTTCTATAAATAAAATAGATTATTTTTCCTTAGATTTGGTAACTTCTTTATATATTGCTCTAACACAGTTCACAAAGTACTATTGGTTTTAAGTTCTGTTCATGTAAATGTATTTTAGGAAAGGACTATGCCACAACTTCTTGAAATTCTATTTGTAGTATCACATTACAAATTCCCTGAATGTAAATAGAATGAAATCATTTATCAGCATAAGCTTTCTCTCTTGGGACCCAATCATGCACATCACCTACAAAAGATGGTAAGTGTTGTATAATTAGGACTTTAGGTAAAAGGTATGTTTTCCCTTCTTTTTCTCTGAAACTCATTAAAATGGACCAGAGAACAAAATCCATAGATAAACATTCCATTGGCAATGAAATGCTTAATAGCTGTAAAACACTAAGAAGGTAATCATAAAATTAATTAATCTACCAAATCACGTCCCTTTAAATATCTGCTCATTTCCCTAGAGGGTACTGTGCAGTGTTGTTACAATTGAATGAAGGAAAGGTAATGTAGAGAGGGTTATAAAATATGTATGAATATATATACCTTACCTTATATAGCACACCATGCGTATAGTGTGTATGTGTGTGTTGTGTACTGGTGTGTGTCATATGCACATAAATGTGTCTACCAAAGTGATACAAAAGAGATACACAAGACCATGTTGAAAGCTAACATTGAAGGTTGAGTAGGAGTTAACGATTCAAAGAAGGAGGCTAATGTATTCCAGGGAGAGGAAATGCCCAAGCAAATGCTTTGTGGAGACAAACAGTTGGTGGGTGTGAGGACCCGAGGAAGGCATCTGTGGCTGAGATGGAGAAGGGAGTCGGCTTTATGGGAGCTTGCAGACCAATTTTGCTTTTACCCTAAGAGCAATGGGACTCTAGTAAGGAATTCTAAGTATGAAAATGAGATGATGGAAATTTTACTTTGAGAATATTGAATATTTCTTTGGCTGCAGAATTAAAAACAGGTTTTAGGGAGGCAAGGGATACTTAGAATGGATGCAAGTAGCCCAGGGAGAAGAATATTACATAGTTCTGGTGAGAGATGATGGGTCAGCCCAGTGCAGTGGAAACAGAGATGGTAAATGGACATTGCAATTCAAATGGCATTTGTCTCTTAAACCCTAAATGCTACATTAGTCTAAAGTTTATTGCTTACTAATACCTTACTTACTAAATCTTACTATTTTGTAAGTAAGATTTAAAGTGTTTTGTAAGCCTAACTTATTATCCCTGTGGATTAGGGTGAATTAAGGATACCTCCGTATTTGTTATCTTAATGTAAGTAAAATTTTTAGTATCTGCTTAAAGATGATATATCACTGTCCCTTTTGTTACATAAACTAAAATGAAGAAAAATTTTTGCCAGCTATCATATTTTAATAAAACTGAAGCCTCAAACCTAGTTTTATTGTTACTAAATACGGTATGATTTTCATAGTCAATGCAACTCTGAATTATAATTTAATGATTATTAGGTGGGCATTAAATGGACAACTAGAATACTATCAGATTGTAATGCATGTGATTGACTGTCTTGAAAGATTAGTTAAGCTCATCTTCATCTTTACAAACTCTTATGTAAAAGTTCAAATGACAAATTCTTCATCTCTTTCCAAATTTAACACATGCTGAATTTATTTAATAAATCTGTGTTTCTTACATCTGATAAAATTCTTCCCAGAACAGAAGCTGTAATTCAAAATAAATTCTTAACTTAAAAAAGTGAATATATATGCCTAATCGCAAAATTTTGACAACTAGACTCCAGAAAAATTTCATTTGTCTTTTTATTTCAGTGCTCTCATTACTAAAAGATGTGATCTTTTTCAGCATTCTGTGATTTCAGTTAAGAAAGAGTTATTCAGGGGTGCCTGGGTGGCTCAGTCAGTTGAGCATCTGACTTCAGCTCCGGTCATGATCTCACGGTTTGTGGGTTCGAGCCCCGCATCGGGCTCTGTGCTGACAGCTAGCTCAGAGCCTGGAGCTTGTTTCGGATTCTGTGTCTCCCTCTCTCTCTGACCCTCCCCTGTTCATGCTGTCTCTCTGTCTCAGAAATAAATAAAACATTAAAAGAATTTTAAAAAAGAGTTATTCAGCACTTCTGGTATATAAATACTAGTCATTGTTGAAGATTCAGTGGCAAATGAAGCAAAGCACCCAGCATGGAGAGTTTGACTGTCTAGTATGGAGTTATGTTTTGCTGGTCTGCCCTTGCTATGGACAATCAACCAGTATTCAAATTCTCCTTCCATTGGAATTTACTGAAGTATTCTTGGGCTAAACAAAACTTTCTTCTCAGTACTCTTCCCATCATGTTTAGTCTTTTTATAGGTTATAGAGCATCTAATTGTTTTTATGCAAATCAAAATTTTTCTTTTGAGAGGAAAAAAATCTCCTAGAGATTTTACCAGATGGAGAGTAATTAACTGCAAATGAGAAGACATATTAATAGTATCTTATAAAAGGACATTTGTCATAATAGCCTTTCAGAATATATGTGTAAAATTTTCTCATTAAAGGACCCTTTACAGCATGTGTATCTGTGTGCATGTGTGCATATATGCATGTGTTTTAATTCCAGGCAATTAATTCTTATGATGGCCTTTTATGTTTTCACTTAATGTTAATTAGGAAGATTGTATTTTTCAATGGTTTCTCTACCACTTTGGGGACACATTATGACTTTGAAACTACTCAACATTATTATACAGTGTACTATTTCATAATTTATATAAACTTGCTACTTTTTTCCTTCATTTGTTCAAGCCTTACATTCTGCCACATGAACATGCTATGAGAAATGGATGCCCAAAGAAATTACAATACAGGGCTAATGAAAATTATTGCTTATTAATTCTTCATAATTTTAGCTTTGGTTTAGTGAGAGTTTACTCTGGTCAGGACCATGTGCTGAGTGATTTTCCTAAAAATTAGTTTTATAGAATCCTAGAGAAGGAAGAGGCTGTGACTTTATCCTGACCCCGTCACCTGCCGCTTCCACCCCCTGCGGTCATGCACCTGCCAGCCGGTGGTTGAAACTGCTTGTGCAGCCAAGAGTCTCTGACAGGTCATGCCAGGAGGAGAATGTGTTCTCATCCTAAAGCACAATCAGCCAGTATAGGAGAAGTTGGTACTCTGTGCTTTCTCTTCTCTGTGAACTGAGGCCCGGAACTTATTGTCTAGATATCATCATTTTACCCTGCGGGAAAAAAAAAAGCCAACAAAGAATTGTGATGCCAGAGTTTTCAATTCATGGGAGAAATGGTTCTCCACTTGTTTGTAATTCTCATTTGCCCTAGGCTTGTAGTATGATTATTGCCTTACAGCATTTTTTCTACCCAGAGCCATCTTTCTTTCTTTAACTCCTGTAGTTAAATGTGCCAGCTGTTTTGAAAGGTAAAAATTTCATTATTATTTGGCATAAATCTTCATTTTAAAAGAGAAAACACTATCCCTAATAAAACTAATATATAACATGATATACTATTTAAAATTGTAGCATATACAAAATGGCACCACCAGTAATCAGTGGAAGGCACAGAACACACATTACTTACTACTTGAGTTCCTTATGTCTGATGTGAAGTACATAAATAATTATAATTGTTTTCCTATTATCTCATTAATTCAAATTGTTAAATCAAAGGGGATAAGGAAACCTCAAGACACATGTATTCATCTTGAACTCTTTGCTGCAGTGAGGCCGGCTTATCTACCTTCTTTCAGAGAACCCTGATCTCTCTGGACCCATAACTTTGCTCTTGCTCATCTACTTTCCCTTTATCTGTCCCTCAGTTTGACCTCTAGCATTAAGGGTCCCCTTTTTTCCTCAGAGGCTTTCCTATTTTCCCTGGCTATATCAGCGGGAGCTGAAGGCACCCCCAGGTCAGAGGTATCTTGTATGAGCACTTCATCCCTTTGCTTAGAAGACTTCCCACAATAATTACAAGCAAGATGATATAACTTTATTATAGTGGAGCATTTTAATTTAGAGACATGTTCTGTATTAGAATTATGAATGTAATTGGGTTCAAGGATGTATTTTTAGAAAACTGAGGGGTTATTTTATATGTGAAAGGATCTGCATATTACTGCTCTGTTTAGACCCATAAAAAGTGTTCTGTGGCATTCCCTTTAAGGAAGATTGTTACACCTGAGGGCCTCTGATGATGAATTTACCATTCCTCCCTGATTTGTCAGTGTCGTGCAGTGCTGTTTTATGATATGAAGGGGTCCTGGGATTACACTGATAGCCATGTTCTGTCCATGTCTCTCTCTCTCTCTCATGCGTGTGCATGTGCATGTATACACACACAGATTTGCGTGCAATTTAGTATAGTGTTTTACTGAAAATTGTGAAAATTGTAACTCCTAGTTTTCTTCAGATTTAGGATCATCTCTTTCTTCTCTTTAAGAAACATAACCCTTAGTAGGTGTCAATATTGAAACTTGCTTTTGTTAACTCACATCTGGTGCATCTCTATTCTTCATTATTCTACCTTATTAGAGGGGGGGAAACCCACAAAACAACCTTCTTCTCAGTTTTATCTTAAGCCTGAAAATGTTTCTGTATCAAGTCTGAAGTGTTGTACTACATTAATTTTTTTCCCACAAGAATCTCCTTTGGCGTTTATAAGCCATACAATTCTTGGTGTGTGGCAGTTGCACTATTAGAAGTCAAAGATACTGGGTTCTATATTCAGTTCTGACCCTTGCTAATTGTGTGATTTTAATAATTTTATATCTCTAAGTCTTGGTTTTATTACCTACAGAATAATCTTTATTTGATCACAAGAAAGTTACTTATGTGAAATAATTCACACATTTAATCATTTGATTAGGATTTATGAGCACATTCTATGTGCAGGTACTTTTCCAGACGCTGGAGATACGCACAGAAGAGTAAAGTCCTACTTCTTTTTAGCTTTGTTGTAGTATACGTGAAACTTAAGTACTACACCAAGGAAAATATTAGAAAAAGATATCTAGCTTCATTGTGTATTATTTATATGACTATTTATGCAGCCCACTTAATTAAATTTTTGGTTCCATGAGGTCAGAAGCATGCCTTAATTCAGTTATATTCTCTGCAAAATATATATAGCCAGATAGTGACATATAAATCTAATTGAATTCAAGACAAAAATAAAGGAAAATCCAAGAGTGAATTTAAGCATTTATATTTAGTTACAGAATAGGTTATTTTTCTGAAACTCCATATATTTTCTGAAGGAACTGTCACTTGGTTATACATTATCATAGAAGGCTTATAAAATTAAAGCCTTTACTGGTGGGTCTAATGAAGATATGTCTATGAGACAGCAGTGTGAAAAAAAATTAGCAAAACAAAAATTGACTGTCTGTGATTTTTATCCATCTCAGAGAAGCTATATTTGGATTCCTCAGTTCCTTTTTTTTTTTTTAATGTTTTATTTATTTCTGAGAGAGAGAGAGACAGCGTGAGCAGGGGAGGGTCAGAGAGAGAGGGAGACACAGAATCTTAAACAGGCTCCAGGCTCTGAGCTAGCTGTCAGCAGAAAGCCCATGGGGCTCGAACCCACAAACTGTGAGATCATGACCTGAGCCGAAGTCGGATGCTTAGCCGACTGAGCCACCCAGGTGCCCCAGATTCCTCAGTTCTTACGGCAGACATATATTTTGGTCATGATTTGGTTCTCTGTTGTCATAATCCTGTACTTTTGAATCCTCTTTGACCCTAGAGAATTCATTATTTAAGACCAGTTAAATAGTAGAATTGCGAGTAGAGTTGATATTGTTTGAAATATCATTTAAAAATGGTATGATTTTTCGGGGCGCCTGGGTGGCTTAGTCGGTTAAGCGTCCGACTTTCGCTCAGGTCATGATCTCGCGGTTTGTGGGTTCGGGCCCCGCGTCGGGCTCTGTGCTGACTGCCGGCTCAGAGCCTGGAGCCTGTTTCAGTCTGTGACTCCCTCTCTCTCTGACCCTCCCCTGCTCACGCTGCCTCTCTCTCTCTCCTAGAAATAAATAAAACATTAAAAAAAAAAAATCTTAAAAATGGTATGATTTTCTTTTTCCTTGAGACATGCATCAGTCTGAACAGAAAAAAAAGTCAGATTGATAACCTTCAGGTAGTACTGGATGGTACTAAAAATTAGAGGGTGTTTTGCTTCTATTCTGTGCTTATGACTATCACCAATGAATGTATTGTGGCTCATAGTTCAGTCAAGATCAGGTAAAACACAATTGTGTCCCTTTCACTCAACCCTTGGTGTTGCTGTGTCAGTGGCCAACTGTATTTAGTCAGGGTCTGAAGTAGTGAAATAGGATGAGATATTTTTAGGTCATACTAATACCTGTTGGTATTAAAACTTCTCTTAAAACTTGGCCTTGAGGGAGTTGGCAAACAGGTCTCTTGTTTATATCTTGTCATAGATTGGTGGTTTTAATAAATTTTAATCCTATATCCCAGCAAGTGTAGATTTCTTTTATTGGTGATTGGCTTGAGAAAGAATGAGGAATAACTTTAGGAATATTGCTAGCTTATTGAAGCCCACATGACAATAATTTAGAAGAGGTCTATATGGCCACATGAATCAGAGTTCTCCAGAGAACAGAACCCATAGAGTTGATGTTGCAGTCTAGAGTGCGAAGGTAGTCTGGAAGCACAATTCCTTTCTCTTTTGGGGATCTCAGTCTTTTCACTGAAGCCCACCCATATTATGGATAGGATCTCCTTCACTCATTCTACTGATTTAAATGTTAATCACATCTAAAAATATCTTCACAGCAACAGCAAGTTGTTAAACAGTTAACAACTAAGATTTGGACAGTTAAACACATATCCAACATTGATTATCTCATTTCATTTTCACAAATCTAAAGTAAACACTAATGGGGCCCCTGGGTGGCTCAGTCAGTTAAGTGTCCAACTCTTGATTTTGGCTCAGGTCATGATCTCACAGTTCGTGGGTTCAAGCCCTGCATCAGGCTGTGCACTGACAATGTGGAGCCTGCCTTGGGATTCTCTCTCTCTCCCTCCCCCTCTGTCTCTGCCCCTCCCCAGCTCATGTGGTCACTCACTCTCTCAAAATAAATAAATAAATACACTTAAAAAAAGAAAGTAGAAGCTAGTGTTGTCTCTACTACAAAGGTGAGAAAATTGATGCCCAGTTAGGTTGAGACTAGTGCTAGCTGAACAGAGGTAGTAAGTAGAGTGGCGATAATTATTGCAGGTCTTCAGGATTTTCTGCACCCAACGTAGTTTAAAATAAGTGAAAAGCTGTATAGTTTCTAGCCCTTTCATATACTGTCTAGATGGACCCAGAGTACATTATAGAAAATTTACATAAGGAAAAAACCCCTTTCCTCCAGATTATAAACAACTTGCTATTAATGCTTTTAAAAAAGATAGGATTCTTTTTTCCTCAATAATTGCCAGAATTTGTTTTTCTGTCCATATTTTCTATGACTATTGCGGGCATTAGGTACAGCTGCACAACTCATTGCTATTGTTAAGTAGTGCATCTGCTTTTAAAAAAATATAGTAGAACAACATAAGATCACTTTGAGTTTGACCTCTAACTAGTGGAAAAATGTTAAGCCTTATAAGCTTCATAAAAACAGTTAGCTCCTGATGTTTCATACCACCTCGAGAGTGAATGTCTGGAGATACCATCTCGACAGATCCAGTAATAAGGTTGAGTTTGTTCTGCCAGCCTTTCTAATCCTTTACCACTCCGCACCTTATGCTTTTGGCTGCAGTCACTCTGTTTTCTGAACACGTCCTAGCTGGATTTCTGATGCCTAACACAGTATCTGGTGCACAGTGCTTAGTAAATCTAGAAAAGAAGAAAGGAAGTTAGGAAGGAAAGGATATTCATCAGAAACATTTACCTTTTAGCTCTGCATTTACTTCACTTTGGTCTATTCCTTTATTTCTGATATAACCCTCTTTTACTTGTATAATTGGCAAACCAGGAGCTGAAAGCCTATAGCAAATTTGTTAGTGTTCATGCAGGTGATTATGCAGTCATTCAGCCCTCCTTCTTTATTGCTTTTCTGCATCTCTTGCTGTGGGTTTGTCACACATCTTAGAGCCCAAGATTGCACATTTGGATCTCAGCATGTGCTGAACCATGGTGAAAAATGCTGATCTTTGAACTTTATTTTAATACAGAAAGTAATTTCTACTGGCATTTTCTATTGGACAGTTTTAGAAAGTTGATTGGCACTGTAGTATAAAATAATTTCTACATAGTAATTAATTACCTTTTAAAAAATCTCTCCAGAAATATTCCCTCACCCTAGGATGACACTTGGTATAAACTTGAAGAATGTGTGTTAAAGATGAGAAGAGATAGACATTACATGTGTTATTATTTTAACCTAATAATTTGACTTGCTATTGTACAAGTAATCTATGTTGATGATATTCAGCTTATTCAGCTTTAGTTTGAAACTAGTAACTAGAAGAATGAGTCCTAAGAAGGTACAATTTGGTAAAATTGTGTAGCCAGTATTATAGCCAAATGTTAATTTTATTTGTACTCATTTAAATCCAATCATATTTGCCATTAGTTTTTTTTTTTTAGTACAGACTTCAAGAGGAAATTGCTTTTCAAGTTAAAAAATTAGTCTGTTCTAGAACTTGTATTAAAATTGCTCCAACTGGAGCCTGCTTCGGATTCTCTGTCTTCCTTTCTCTCTGCCCCTCCCCTGCTAATGCTGTCTCTCCCTCTCTCTCAGAAGAAAAAAAATTGCTCCAAGAAGTCTAAATGGAGATTTTGTTATATGCAAAGCCTAAATATTTGGAAATAAATATTTGCTTTATTTCTTACTCGTAACCTGCACATTGTACTTCATCAGTTTCCACTCTGTTAGACTTCAATTTTAAGAATTCTGTGAAGTAACTATTACAGTGACATTTATTTTTTTTAATTAAAAAATTAGTCCTTTATATAGTAATCAAACACAAAAATAATGGAACTCTGAGAAAATCATATAAAGATATGTTTATCTTAATTTTTGTCCTTCAGTTTTCTTTCAAAAGATTCTTACGTGGGGATGGAGATAGTGTAATTGTGTTCCCTGTGTATGTGGTGAAGAGGAAGGGAAAATGTGATAACTTTCTATGTAATTTGAAACTCACAAAATTATTTTTTCTATAGTCAAATATGCTTTATGGATATAATTTGCAGACTTGGAGGAGGTAAATTGACTTTTAACTCCAAAAACTTTGTGTACTCTATTGGAGATTCATTATTATTTTTTCAAAAGAATTTGCTAATGGTTATTTTGTATATTGGGAGACACTGGTGAAGAATAAACTTCTAGTTGGCTCAGTGAGGTTTCAATATTATGAGAAACACTGGACAAACTGAAGACTTATACTAATTCCTTAAGAGAAAGAAGTAAACCTAGGCCTCTAGCGGTCAGAAAGTGTTACTTTCTAAAATTCATCCTGACTCAGGAGGCACTTTAGTGGTTACCAGAAGAGAGATGCTGTGTTTGCTGCCCATAAAGAGATTATACCTCATAAACAAGAATGTGGTTTTCTTGCAGGTTTTTCTTATATTGTATATGACTAATTTACTTGTCCTTCTAAGGCACTAGGGAAAGAATGAAACCACACAGAGGACAAGTCATAGTTCCTTCTCCAAGAGACTAGAGAGAATGAGGAGTGATGATGAACATGAAGTAGACAAGAAAGGAGCTACTTTATTTATTTCAATATGCTATTGAAATAAATGGAAGACGATAAATGTCTTGAGTATAGGGAAATAGAAGTGCTTAGTATAAAGATTTTATATTGGACCACAGTGTTTATGTTTGACCTCTTACTAGTACCCCATAGGTAATGAGGCATGTTGGAGAGACTTTCTGTGATGTAGAAACAATGGAACAGGCCAGATAGACGGAACCAACAGTAAATTCCACTGGATAGAATGGAATATTCCCTGGTTAAGTCAGAATGTTATTCTTAACCAGAGTAGACTGGGAAAAAAAAAACGAGAGAAATATGGGATTTACTAGATCACCATTATTTTCTTAAACTTATATTTGCATATTGGTTGAGAATCTCCTGAACAGCAAAGTTTAAAGAGCCTGATGCATTTTTATATTCTTAGCACTCATTTGCAATGTAATGAGGCATTTGAGTGACTGGAATTGTTCGTACACTGAAGAACAATAACGAGTTTTGTTTTAAACTTAACTGTTCTTTTAAAATATACACTGTATGTTAGCTAACCTGACAATAAATTATATTAAAAATATACATAAATTCCAGTTAGGCTTTGGATTTATAGTATTTGCCTTTCTTCGTGAACTGGGAAAAAGTAATATACCCTTAATTTTTTCCCTTTTAATAGCATGATAGTATAACTTTGATGACATTTCTTATTTTTAAAATATTATTTGAAAACCAGTTATTCCTGGAATCTTCTAATCACTTAATTCACCCAATATTATACAGTATATTATACAGTATAATAAGTGTTGTGACCATTTGTGGCCACTGGGCAATGCATTTTCAAAGGAAGTGGGTGGATGTAAATGGACACATACATAATTATTATATTATTACTCTTTTGTGAGTATTGTTAATGGTACTTCATTATATAGCCATTTTTCTAAGTCAAGAATAAATTACAGTAATGGAAACATTCAACTTCATAATCACTCTCTCTTCATACTATTTATGATGGAATTTACAAGCCTTTCAATATTCTCTCTGGAAAGGAACTATTGAAATAAATGGAAGACAATAAATGTTTACTAAAAGGGCAAAAGCACTGTGAATTGCAAATGCATACAGAAGACGTTTTTTTCCCCTAGTAGGCTAATTATACTTACCATGCAATTAATTGTAATATTTATTGAATGAAAGAAAATGCATTTTAATACATTGGTTACATTAAAGGATAATTTTTTTTTCATTTTGGGGTCTGTATTAGAAACTAATGATAATTAGGTATATCTTCATTAAAGTACATGTGAGTCATCATAATTACACATGAACATTTGTAGCCTGTGAGCAGGAATAAATTTTTCATGCTAATCTGCACATCCTAAGGGCTTCCCCACTGAGTTCTAGATCACATTTCCTTTCACCTCAATGGGGATCTGTTCCATCAGTTTTAGATAGATTTCTTCTTGCCATTTAGTTAAGTTTTACATGTCCTACGAAATTCAATGGGAGGGTAATCTCTTCTAGTATTCTTAGTCAGGTTTAAACGGCTTGTGCCCTTCTCTGCTCTTTTAGTACCACTCTGAGTGGTTCTCCTTTTACAATCATAAAAAAATTATACTATAAGTAATGATTGACAGGGCAGCCCTAACAGAATATAAGCTTATTGAGGGCCAGAACCATGAATAAGCCAATGTTTATTAAACACTTACTAAGTGCTAGATGTGGTCAGACACATTATCTCACTTCATCTTCACAGCACTGGTGATTGTAGAAGATTGCTGTCCCTGCCCCGAGCTCACTAAACGTTTGTTGATAATATTATAAATGACAGTAATAATGTCCCTGGTGAGTCTGGGAGTGTACAGGCTAAAAAAATAATAAAGTTATAAACTCTGTCACCCATTTAATAGATGCTGTTGACATAATAAACCTTAAAGGTATTTTTAGTAAAGGGAATTAATTCTTGCAAAGCTTCATGAGGAAGTATACCTTTGCACATATGTTAAGGCTTTTTTATGGCCAATATAAAGTAGCTTAATTTATTATGCTTCTAGAACGGCACACTGAAATTTTCTGCAAAATGAGTTTACTGCTTCCATCAAAATATGAACACTTAAATTTTCATGATAAGAGCCGGTTCGTGTTCATAGGACCTAAAGTGCTACCCTTTCAGTTTTCCCTTTTGTTTGGTTTTCCTGGACATCTGCCTTTATGGGAAAATAGCTGAGAATTTTGGCTTTCAAAATACACCTGAGTCCAATTAAGCAGGCTAGCAACACAGGGAGCAGTAGGAGTAAGAAAAACTGGCCAGGAAATGGCATACGAGACACTGTTGCTAAATGAAGGGTAAATGCATATTTGTGGAGGTGATAGATTTTTATTTCTCCAAGTCGTTTTAAATTGCTTGGCTGTGTGCTCTGGCTGAAAATGATGTATAAGTCACTGAGTGAGTCATTCTCATAAGTACAGATGGTAAGAGGGGAAGGTTGGGCCACCGAACCAAATTACCCTGGTACAGCAATACAGAGACCCATGTCCTGCAGCTTTGGGTGGCCATATTTGTACAATTTTCATCTTTTAAATAAATGTGTTCTTTTATATATGTTGAAAACTCTTGGCTTTTAAAACCATTTAACGTTACATCCATTTAGTGTTGCATCCATAAGTGACATTTCTCTTTTGGGGGTTTGTAAATTACCATCATCTGAGCAGAATACATTTTACAATTAGGAACAAGTTTAGAGGCTAGTTATTTTCTTTGTGATCTGTCGTCTTTTTAAAACACTTGGCATTTTGATATAAGATTTTTTGGATAACTTGATCATATACATGAGGGAATAATGAAAAGCCTTAAACTAGATTCACACTTCATTTGGACCTTGATGGAATTTTATCAAACAGAAAAGCTCCCCAAACATGCCTATATATTTATCATCTTGTGCATGAAATAAGGGTGCCAGAGGAAAAGGCATGAAAAAACAAAAGGAGCACTTCAAAGGCAAGAATCGTGATTAGGCTGATGGAATTCTATCCCCAGGTTGATTTTTGATAGGCATAAAATTCTTTGAACTTCTTATCCCAAATTCCAGGGAGAGAGTGTCTTGTTAAGAGCTGCGCCTATCAGTCTCTGTTCCTTGCATGAATTAGTTTTTAAAAATTCTTTGCAAATGAGTTGCTTCATTATTTGCTGAGTATATTCAGCCCGTATACTTTCATATGTGAATCAAGCAGACATGAAAGTACAAAAAGAGGGATGATGTTTCTCTCGTCTACTGTTTGCCTCTCCAAGGTGCACAGTCACTCTGGTGACATGGCAGCTACTTGAGTATTTGGGGCAGTGAAGACCGGAGAAAGAATGCAGCTGAAGGGCAGAGCACTCGGGCTTAGCTGACAAGCTCAAAGGGTGAAGGAAGAAGTGGAATTAAGGTCACTAGGGAAAGTAGAACTCGAGTCACCTCCCCTCCCCTCCGCGTCCACCCAAATGGTGATCTAAAGGACAGAATCTTTCAGCCCATACATAGTTTGTGTTTTTGTTCTACAAAAGGTTCTTTAATGTAGAACCTACTTTCACCAGGCCCACAGTACTTAATGGAGTGAAAATGAAAACTATAGATGTCTTAGTTCAGGCTGCCATAACAAAATACCATAGATTGGATGGCTTAAGAAACATTTATCTTCTCTTAGTGGGGAGCGGGTGTTTTAGATGGGCGTGCCAGCACCACTGAGTTCTTCTTGGGCTTGTGGACTGCCCGTTTCTTCCTGTGTTTTCACACGGCGGGGTGGGGAGCGGGGTGTTGGAGTGCTGAGAGAGAGAACAGGGAAGAGAGAGAGAGTGCTCTCTCCTGTCTCATCTTATAAGGACACTAACCCTAT
This sequence comes from Crocuta crocuta, assembly GCF_008692635.1. NCBI lineage: Eukaryota > Metazoa > Chordata > Mammalia > Carnivora > Hyaenidae > Crocuta > Crocuta crocuta. Next base: position 1,797,930 of record NW_027527957.1, read on the forward strand.
CAGATCAGGGCCCCAGCTCTTTCATATCATTTAGCCTCAAGGCCCTCCTAAAGGCCCTATCTCCAAATAGAGTCGTGTTGGGGTTTGGAACTTTAACATATGGATATTGATGTAGACACAAACAGCCCATTGGCCATCTGTAAATAGTAGTAATTGTCTCTGGCTCAAAGCTTTAATGAGAAAAATTGCCAGACCTGTAGCTTGAAGATTCTCTCTCCCTTGCTCACTGAATTGTTGAGACATCTGACAGGTGCCCTTTGCATTTCTAGGCATCTGATCCCCTTCTCTTGGTTATTTCCTTCATTTCTACATTGCACGGACACTGGTGAATTCAGTTCTGGCCATAGTCAGGCATCCTTCTCTTATATTGACATTATCATTCTAGATTCTTTCTTCTAATGGTTGAGTGCATAGGGAGGGAGGAATTCAAGGAGGATCTTTTCTCTATTGCTGGTTTTTTTTTTTTTTTTACTATTTAAGTAAGAGAAATAACTTATTTTAAAGTGTTACCCATTATTGCATGTATTATTTCATTTTATTAACACTCTATGGTAGAGTTACCTACAAATGAGATTAATGATTTCTGGTCATACCATTAGAAACTAGTGGAGTCACAATTGAAACTCATGTTCATATGTATTCAGAACCTTCATTATTCTTACAACCCACAGAGGTTTCTCTAGTTTGACAGCAAATCAAGAAGTCATCGAAGCATTATTTTTGTAGTAACACCATAGCAGTACACACTTGGAACACAAATTATCTGTGCATATAATTTCATATATACAACTCACTGATTTCAGTCACTAAATTGATATTAGTATTGTTTTATTTTTTTATTACTTTTTTATATTACCTCTGAATAAGGATGAAATTTATCAGGAGTTCTCTTTCCTGGCCAGATCTGAGTGTTTACTTATTCAGAATGTCTTAATACATTTCAAAATGTTATTCATGAAGTACTTTTATCTTTTAATATATGCAGGATCTGAGTTATGTCGCTGTTGTCATTCCTGATATTGGTAATTGGTGTCTTCTATTTTTTCTGATCAATCTGAGTAGAGGTTTACCTATATTACTAGTATTTTCAAAGTACCAGCTTTTTGGTTCATGGATTTTCTCTAGTTTTTAAATCTATTTTCTATTTCATTAATTTTTTCTTTGAAACTTATTTTCTTTATTCTGTTTACTTTGGGTTTATTTGCTTTTGTTTATCCCATTCTTAAAGGAGTGAGGTCTGATTTGAGAATGTTTTTCCTTTTTATAGTACAGGCATATAGTGCCTCTAAGCACTGCTTTGATAGGATTCCCACAAATCTTGATATATTTTGTCTTCATTTTCTTTCAGGTGAATATATGTTTTAATTTTTTTGACTTTTTTTGTCCCAGGGATTATTTAGAAATATGTAATTTAATTTGCAGTGCTTATGAATTTCCCAGTACCTTTGTGCTATGGACATCTAATTTCGCTGTCGTCTAAACACATACTTTTTATTACAGTTGGGATTTATTTTGTGACCCAGTCAATGTTGCTAAATATTCTGTGTTATATTGAAGGTAGTGTATATTTTGCTGTTATTACGTGAAGTTTTCTATAAAGGTCAACTAGGTCAAATTGGATAATAGTATTAAAAATTCTGTGTGCTCATTAATTTCTGATTATTCTTTTTATTCAGAGAGGGTATTTAAATCTTCACCTGTAATTTTTTTTTAAATGTTTTTATTTATTTCTAGGAGAGAGAGAGAGAGAGAGACAGTGTGAGCAGGGGAGGGGCAGAGAGAGAGGGAGTCACAGACTGAAACAGGCTCCAGGCTCTGAGCTGGCAGTCAGCACAGAGCCCGACGCGGGGCTCGAACCCACGAACCGTGAGATCATGACCTAAGCGAAAGTCGGATGCTTAACCGACTAAGCCACCCAGGCGCCCCTTCACCTGTAATTTTTGATGGGTCTGTTTCTTCTTCCAGTTATGTACATTTTGCTTTATATATTTTAAAGCTTCAAACTGTCCTATCTTTTATGTTTTTATTTTGTCTCCTTTCTTGACTTCTTTTGGATAGATTGTTTACATCTACTCCAATGTTTTTCTCTGCTAGTTTGAAAGTTGTACACAGTGGTGTTATTTCTTTAGCATTTACTCTAAACTTTTAACATGAACATTTAAAAGTGAGATCTCAAACAGGATCTCAACCTTCCTTCCAAACACTGCAGAGGAATTTCAGTCACTGTCTCTCTAATTACTTTGTGCCTCATTTGGATGTTATTCTGGTTTTATATTTTAGCTTTATCTTTATACTTTTAATTCTTTTAATTAAAAATTAAAATTAATTAAAATTAATTAAAAAATTCTTTTAATTAAAATACTTTTAATTCTATAAAAAGTATTCTTTATACTTTTGATTGAATAATTCTCTTGGTGGAAAAACCTCTCAATATTTTTCTAAGATTTTATAACTTATCCTTTTTCATGAATGATATTTTCATTGAGTTTACAATTCTAGGTTGACATTTATTTTATTGCAACATTTAGGAAGTAGTATGCCACTGTTTTCTGGCTACCATAGTTAACCTTGAGAGGTTAGCTGTCAGTGAAATTTTTGTTCTTTTAAGATGTGTTTTCTGTCTAGGTGCATTTAAATTAATTCCTTTTGTGTATATTTTACTCTTTCCTCATGATTTTACTAAATACTGTTTTCTTTTTTATTTGGCTTGCTTTGAATTTTTGGGGCTCTAGAATTTGATTATTAGGTTTTTCATCCATTTTGGAAAACTCTTAGTCATTGTCTTTTTAAAATTTTACCTCTGCCTGATTGTCTCTCTCTCTCTCTCTCTTTCTTTCTTTTAACCTGGGACCTCAGATGTATATTATTATGAATATCTTTTTTTTTTTTCCTTTTTTTTAACCTCACCTCCTTTTCTCTTTCCTTAAGAGGCTGACTGATACGGACTGCATTAATGCATTCCTTTGCCCTCTGGTTGCCAGATATGTTTATATAATGTGAGGTACAGAAGGCAGATCAGAGGGAGGGAGGAAAGTTCATTTGGCCACTTACTGCTATTGATTCCTTTTGTTTGGCTGATTGTCCATTTCCTAAAGGTCATAACTTCTATAAGGCAGCTGTCCTCATAGCTGTCCTCTCTGGGTTCCGTTATCGTTTCCTTCTTTCCCTCTCTAGGCCTACAGTAGTGGTGCTCACCACATTCTAACCCTTGGATACTAAAATAGATCATGTAATTTCCTTACACTGACCCCAAATTTGTAAATGGTCACCGTTCTCCTCAAACTACCCACATTGTACTGTTTCCCGATCAGACTGTGACTCATATGGATATTTAGGACACCTCCTCAGTGTATCCCCCATGGCACTTAACCTGCTTTTCTTAATTGGTATCTCTATGTCTATCTGCATTACATTTGATGGTAAATTCTTCCATTTGAAACCTTATTTCTTTAGTTGTTCTAATGTTGATTTTAGATGAAATGGTTATACATTTAACTTCTAAAAGTTCTGTTTGATTCTTTTTCAAATTTGTTTGATAATTTATTATAGTCTGGTTTTCATTCATGTTTTATCTTCTTGTTTTAGGTCTTTGTACCTACAAAACATATTTCTTTTATATACTGTCTGATGAATCCTGTGTTTGAAGTTTTCATGAGTCTAATTTGTTGACAGTTGTTTCATTGCTTCTTGCTTATGCTTTGTTTAGTTTACTGTTTTTTGGTTTTTTGAATGTGAGTTCATATATCTTGGCATTTCACTTAGGCAGTTTTCTGAGTCCTGGGGTAAGACAGTTTCCAACAAAGGGTTGATTTTTTTTCTGCCACATCCCTTAGTGAATTCTGTATCAAAAGCCACCATAAATTAAAACATTATTGGAACTTGGGCCATGTGAGAGATGGCTCCTGATTATTACTAATTATTAGCAATAAGATAGGTATATCTAACTCATCTTTATACTCTGGATCTTTCAAGTGGATTTCTTCTTTTAAATACTCTACCTGGGAGAGGTTGGCTTTGTCTCTTAGCCTTTAAGCTAGGCTAACATCAAGTCAAGTGTATGAAATCAAATAATTATCCTCAAGGTGAAAGCTGTCATTGATAAGTCACTCTTACTTCCCTCTTCACTTGGGTTTTAGCCCGAGTAATATTACTATTATTATTGTTGTTGTTGTTGTTGTTGTTATTTTAACATCTTATGGAGAGATTTAAGAATATGCTTTTCTAAATTTTATCCACTGTTCATAATTTTATTTTAGTTGAATGGTCACTTAGAGCATCTTGTTAGTGAAAGTGCTAGAAACAGTAGCCATCTTTTTATCATACTTGTGCCATTTTGTATTAGGTATGTCTTTTTTAAAGAACATAGGGTTGATTTTACTTTTATTAAATCTGAGATTTCATGGCTTTTAATTGCACAGTCTGTCTTCTTTTATCTTGTTAAATGCTCTCAGATCCTTAAAATTCTTTACTTGGGTTATTCTTTAAAACTTTTGTGGAGAAGGTAGCCCTTAAGCTGAATTGTGGTGAAGACATACTTGTCAGTTGGGGTTTTGTAATGAGCGAAGGAAAGAACACTAGCTGTCAGCAGTTGCATCCATATGTTCACTTTTGGTCATGTTATTTCCTTTATTTTAAAAGTAGCAAGTAAAAAATTATATCCAAAGTTTTTCTTTTCATGTTAGTTACCTGCCTAAGAGATGTATTTTTCTGATAATGGATATTTTATGGTTCTTTATTAATAAAACATTTTCTAATTCTAATATTTTCATAGAAATCAAAGACCAGATTATAACAGTAAAATTTTAATGTATATTTCTAATAAAATATGAATTGGACAATAATGAAGTCTAGAATTCATCTTTTGTATGGGTGATAAAATGAATACTGTTATTAACAATAATAATAAAAATAATGGTAATGACTATCTTGAGTATAATAAGAAGGAGACCAGGGTTGAGTCCTGGCTCAGTAGGAAGGTATCATGAGGGATAAGTAGTATGTTTCAAAGGCATTTTACAGGCCAAGTGAATGTTATATATCTACCCAGAGTAATTAAGTTCAGTGTGATCATGTTACAGATGAAGATTTAGATCCAGAAAAGAGACACAGTCTCCTGGAGTCTCCAGTATAAAATATTTGGAGATGGTAAGTGGCAGAGATAGGATTTAGCTCCAACTCTGACTCTTCTTTTTCTTTCTTCTTCTTTTTTTTTTAAGTTTATTTATTGAGAGAGAGAGAGAGAGAGAGAAAATGAGCACAGGTGAGATAGAAAGAGGGAGGGAGAGAGAATCCCAAGCCAACTCCACAGCATCAGTACAGAGCCTGACATGGGGCTTGAACTACAAACTGTGAGATCATGACTTGAGCTGTAGTCAAGAGTTCGATGCTGAATTGACTGAGCCACCCAGCCCCCTCCCACCAAATGTTTCATAATTATTTCAATCATAGCTTTTTTTACCAATATAGTAAACTTTCCTGCACCCCTGTACAACTATCATGTGGTCTAACCTACCCACTGATACTGAGAGCATTCCATAATGATCTGCAGTATACAAAAGTCCTCTTGATTGCCTGAGGTGAGGAATGTCTGTAACAACTACTTTAGTCATCATTTCCAATACATGTTAAAAAGTAAGTGTTCAGAGATGCCTGCCTAGTGATCAGAAAGATTCTCCTGGCTCTCTCACTCCCTTCCTCGTCAACACTGTCCATCCTTCAGGGACCCCTGGACCTGCTGGAGCTGGACTCCAGCAAGTGGCACCAGGAACAGGGACCTCAAGGACTACCTCAAGAAACAAGCCAAAGTACACATGGTGGAGAGTCCCAAATACCACTACAAGTAGGGAAATAAAATAACCACAGTCTCAACAAGAGAGACCAAGAGATGCCATTCAAAGAACACTTCCTGAATAGACGGACCCTGGTCAGTCAAAGAGCCTTCTTTAATACAGCAGTACTCGCAGGTGCAGAGTGCATCACAAGCTTTTAAAACTGACAAGAGACAGAAACCTGGCCAAAATGATAAAACAGAAGAACTCTCCTCTAACGAAATTCCAGGAAGAAATGACAGCTAAAGAACTGCTCAAAATAGATATAAGCAACCTAACTGAACAAGAATTTAGAACAATAGTCATAAAATTAATCGCTGGGCATGAAAAAGGCATGGAAGACATCAGAGAAACTATTGCTAAAAAGACTGTGGAGCTAAAAAATAGTTGTGATGAATTAAAAAATGCTATAAATGAGATGCATAATAAAATAGAGGTGTCCAATGCACGGATTGAAGAGGCAGAGAGGTGAATAGGTGAATTAGAAGACACAATTATAGAAAAAGAGGAAGCCAAGAAAAAGAGAGATAAACTGATCCAGGAGCATGAGCATGAGCATGAAAGGAGAGTTCGAGAGCTGAGTGATACAATCAAATAGAGCAATATATGTATCATAGGAATTCCAGAAAAGGAGGAAAGAAGGAAAGGTGCTGAATGAGTCCTTGAACAAATTCTAGCAGAGAACTTCTCCAATCTGGGGAAGGAAATAGACATTGAAATCTAAGAGCCACAGAGAACTCCCCTCAGACATAACTTGAATCGATCTTCTGCATGACATATCATAGTGAAACTGGCAAAATATAAGGACAAAGAGAATTCTGAAAGCAGCTAGGGATAAAAGGGCCCTAACATACGTAAGGGAAACCTACCAGAGTGGTGACAGACCTATCTACTGAAACGTGGCAGGCCAGAAAGGAATGGCAGGAGATCTTCAATTGATGAACAGAAAAAAATATGCAGCCAAGAATCCTCTATCCAGCAAGCCTGTCATTCAGAATAGGAGAGATAAAAGCCTTTCCAAATAAACAAAAATTGAAAGAATTTGTCATCACTAAACCAGCCCTACAAGAAATCCTGAGGGGGACTCTATGAGGGAAATGTTGCAAGGAATGCAGGGTACCAGAGACACCACCACAAGCATGAATCCTACAAAGAACGAACACAATGCTATGAAACTTGAAATCAACCACAGGAAGAAGTCTGGAAAACCTCTGGAATCATGGAGGTTAAAGAACAGCCTACTAAAGAACAAAAGGGCCAATCAGGCAATTAGAGAAGAAATTAAAAAATATAGGGAAACAAATGAAAATGAAAATACAACAGTTAAACTCTATGGGATGTGGCAAAGGCAGTCCTAATAGGAAAGTACATTGCACTCCAGGTGTATTTCAAGAAATTAGGAAAAGCACAAAATCTAACAGTGCACCTAAAGGAACTAGAGGGAGAGCAACAAGAGCACCCTAAACCCAGTAGGAGAAGAGAAATAATAAAAATCAGGGCAGAAATAAACAATATAGAATCCAAAAAAATCAAATTGAACAGATCAATGAAACCAAGACTTGGCTTTTTGAAAAAATAAACAAAATTGACAAACCTCTAGCCAGGATTCTCAAAAAGAAAAGAGNTTTGTTAGGTGCAGAAAAAAGCATTTGACAAAATACAGCATCCCTTCTTAATAATGACCCTCAAGACAGTTGGGATATAAGGAACTTACTTAAACATAAAGCCATCTATGAGAAACCCTCAGCTAACATCATCCTCAATGGGAAAAAAACTGAGAGATTTCCCTCTGAGATCAGGAACATGACAGGTATGTACATTCTCACCACTGTTGTTTAACATAGTGATGGAGGTCCTAACATCAGCAATCAGACAACAAAAAGAAATAAAAGGCATCAGAATTGGAAAAGAAGTCATATTTTGACTTTTCGCAGATGATGTAATAATCTACATAGAAAACCTGACAGATTCCACCAGAAGCCTACTAGAACTGATCCATGAATTCAGGAAAGTTGCAGGATAGAAAATCAATGTACAGAAATTGGTTGCATTTTTATACCAATAATGAAGTAACAGAGAAGTCAAGAAACTGATCCCTTTCACAATTACACAAAAAAACATAAAATACCTAGGAATAAACCTAACCAAAGATATTGGAGATCTGTATGATGAAAACTATACAAAACTTAGGAAGGAAATTAAAGAAGACACAAAGAAATGGAAAAACATTCCATGCTCATGGGTCAGAAAAATAAATATTGTTAAAATGTCATTACTACCCAAAGCAATCTATACATTCAATGCAATTCCAGTCAAAACTGCACCAGCATTCTTCTCAAAACTAGAACAAACTATCCTAAAATTTGTATGGAACCACAAAAGACCCCAAATAACCAAAGTAATATTAAGGAAGAAAACCAAAACGGGAGGCATCACCATCTCAGACTTTAGCTTCTACTACAAAGCTGTCATCATCAAGACAGTATGGTATTGGCACAAAAGCAGACACATAGACCAATGGAATAGAACAGAATAGAACCAACTTAGAATTGGAGCCACAAATGTATGGCTAACTAATCTTTGACATAGCAGGAAAAAGTATCCAATGGAAAAAAGACAGCCTCTTTAACAGATGGTGCTGGGAGAACTGGACAGCAACATGCAGAAGAATGAAACTAGATCATTTTCTCACACCATACACCAAAATAAACTCAAAATGGATAAAGGACCTGAACGTGAGATAGGAAACCATCAAAACCCTGGAAGAGAAAGCAGGAAACAACCTTCTTGACCTCAACCGCAGCAACTTCTTACTTGACACATCCCCAAAGGCAAGGGAATCAAGAGCAAAAATAAACGATTGGGACCTCATCAAGATTAAAAGCTTCTGCACAGCAAAGGAAGCAATCAATAAAGCTAATAGGCAACTGACAGAATGGGAAAAGATGGTTGCATATGACATGTCAGATAAAGGGCTAGTATCCAAAATCTATAAGGAACTCACCAAACTTCACACCTGAAAAACAAACAACCCAGTGAAGAAATGGGCAGAAGACATGAACAGACACATCTCCAAAGAGGATATCCAGATAGCCAATAGACACATAAAACGATGCTCAGCATCCCTCATCATCAAGTAAATACAAACCAAAACCACTCTGAGAAACCACCTCACGCTGGTCAGAGTGGCTAAAATGAACAAATCAGGATACTATGGATGCGGAGAAACGGGCACCCTCCTACACTGTTAGTGGGAATGTAAACTGGTACAGCCCCTCTGGAAAACGGTGTGGAGGTTCTTCAAAAAATTAACAACAGAACTCCCCTATGAACCAGCAGTAGCATTGCTAGGAATTTACTCAAGGGATACAGGAGTGCTGATGCATACGGGCACATGTACCTTAATGTTCATTGCAGTACTCTCAATGATAGCCAAAACATGGAAAGAACCTATGTGTCCATCAATGGACGAATGGATCAAGAAGATGTGTTTCATCTCTATAATGGAATACTACATGGCAATGAGAAAGAATGAAATCTGGCCATTTGTAACAACATAGATGAAACTTGAGTTTGTTAGGCTGAGCGAAATAAATCAGGCAGAGAGGGACAGGTACCATATGTTTGCACATATAGGTGGATTAGGAGAAACTTAATGGAGGGCCATGGGGATGAAGAAGGGGAAAAATAGTTGAGGAAAGGGAGGGAGGCAAACCATGAGAGACTCTTGAATGTTGAAAGCAAACAGAAGGCTGATGCGGGCAGGGGACCGGGGAAGGGGGGGTGATGGACATGGGGGAGGTCTTTTGTTGCGATGAGCACTGGGTATTATATGGAAACCAACTTGACAATATACTAATTAAGAAAAAAAAGTTACTTTTCAGAATATAGTACAGTAACAAAATCCTAATTTATTTTCCAATTCTTCCTTATTTGTCTTTTATCTATGTTGTCAAGAAAGATTGAAACATTAATTCTGTTCAAGTCAAAAAATAAATTAGATCTATAACTTTTTCTTAAATAGGAGCTTTTTATGGTGGTGAAAACAATCTGTGACCATTTATGCAGATACAATATATATTTGTACCCTTGTACATAATCCCTAATTCGCAACAATTTTAAATTAATATTTTTTAGCATCAACTATATGTTCACGATTAATCCTTATAGTAGCTCTATGAGGTTAATTATTTTATTATCTCCTATTTGTATAAGACCAAACTGGGATTTAGAGAGATTAAGTAATTAGGCCGTAGTCACACAAATCAGTAGTAAAATGGATTCTAAATTTGTCTGATTAGAGAGCTTGAGTTCTTAACCAGAGCACTGTATTGGAATCTGAAGTGTACTGAAAGTTAGCATTGAAGAAGCACAAATATTTCTAGATTTCTAGATGTAATATTTCTGAGTACTATGATTATTATCAAAACTTAGGTCTATGAGGAATGTCTATAATGATTAAATAAATTGGATGCTCATTTGATGAATGTTTTCAGAATTCAATCACATGAACATATGTGGACCAGTTAATTAGGTGGTTTCAAAACAATTATCTTTGAAAATAAGATCCACAATGAAAAAGAAATGTCACTTGGATAATATATGGCAAAGAGTAGAAGAAAATAAAATAAATATTGGACAAATTAAGAGAAAAGTCAGAAGAAGTTATTAGAGTTTGAGTCAAATAACCAAAATATGTAGAAAAATCTAGGATTCTCAGAGAACAGCTATTTATTTAATATTTAATTTTCTATGTTCCAGGCTCTGCACTAGGTAGTGAGAATATGTAGATCAATAGGATATATTTCCTTCTTTGAAGGAATTCACAAATTAGTGCATAAACTCATAAAAAAACTAAGAATAATTGAGTGTAAGGAAAGTACTAAACAGTTCCAGGATAATAGAGAAGTGATACCTTCCATGTGTGGGGGGAGATTGTGGGGCAGGGTGGAGTGTGGGAAGGGTCTGAAATACCTTAAGAGATGATTTGGGATCTAAGCTGATCCTTTAAGTATTGACATGATTTCACCAGGTAGACCTAGGAAGGAACATTCGAAAATTGTAAACAGAAGGCACAGAAGTAATATTTCATGTTTCAGGTAGCAGTATGATAGGAGTAAGGAATATTTATTACTGGAAAGAGTGTATTTCTATTTCTGTGTAACACATTGTCAAAAATTTGGCACTTGAAACAGCAGTACTTTTTTCCCCCAAAATAATTTTTTTTAATCCCAGTGTAGTTAACATACAGTGTTATAATAGTTCCAGGTGCAATATTGTAGTTACATTGCTCAGTGCCTACCATCATAAGTGTACTCTTAATCCCCTTTGCCTATATTACCCATCTTCTACCAACCTCTCCTCTAATAACCATCAGTTTGTTCCACTATAGTTAAGAGTCTGCTTTTGGCTTGTCTCTTTTCTTCTTTGTTCATTTATTTTATTCCTTAAACTCCGCACATGACTGAAATTATATAGTATTTGTCTTTTTCTGGATGACTTATTTCACTTAACATTACACCCTTTAGATAAACCTATATTGTTGCAAATGGCAGGATTTCTTTCCTTTTTTATGGTTGAATAATATTCCATCATGTCCATATACTACATCTTCTTTATCCATTCATCTGTTGATGAACACTTGGACTACTTCCATAACTTGGCTATTGTAAATAGTGCAGCAATAAACATATGGGTGCATATATCTTTTGAATTAGTGTTTTTGCATTCTTTGGTTAAATAACTAGTAGTTCAATTGCTAGATTGTAGGGTAGTTCTATTTTTAACTTTTTGAGGAACTTCTATACTGTTTTCCACAGTGGCCTCACCAGTTTGCATTCCCACCAACAGTGCATAAGGGTTTCCTTTTTCCCACATCTTCACCAACATTTATTGTTTCTTATGCTTTTATTTTAGTCATTTTGACAGGTGTGAGGTGATCTCTATATGGTTTTGACTTATATTTCCCTGATAATGAGTGAGTTGAGTGTCTTTTTATGTGTCTTTTGGCCATCTGTACTTTTTCTTTGGAGAAATGTCTGCTCATGTTTTCTGCTCATTTTTTAAATTGGAATATTATTATTATTTTTTGGTGTTGTATAAGTTCTTTATATATTTTGGATACTAACCTTTCATCCAGTATATCATTTGCAGATATCCTCTCTTACTCAGTTTGTTGTCTTTTAGTTTTGTTGGTTGCTTCTTTTGCTGTGCTGTGTCCTTTTTATTTTGATGCAGTCCCACTAGTTTATTTTTGCTTTTTCCCCATTGCCTCAGGTGACCTATGTAGAAAAAGGTTGCTATGGCTGATGTCAGAGACATCACTTCCCATGCTGTGTTATAGGATTTTATGGTTTTAGGTTTCACGTTTAGATCCTTAATCAACTTTGAGTTTATTTTTGTGTATGGTGTAAGAATGTGATCCAGTTTGTTGTTTTGTCTGTAGCTGTTCAGTTTTCCCAACACCATTTGTTGAAGAGACTGTTGTTTTCCAATTGCATATTCTTGCCTCCTTGTTGAACATTAGTTGATAGTATGATTATAGATTTATTTTTGGATTCTCTATTTTGTTCTGTTAATCCGTGTGTCTGTTTTTGTGCCAGCACCATACTATTTTGATTACTACAACTTTGTAGTATGTCTTGAAACCTGGGATTGTGATACCTCCAGTTTTGTTGTCCTTTTTTAAGATTGCTATGGTTATTTTGGGTCTTTTGTAGTTATATACAAATTTTAGAATTGTTTGTTCTAGTTCTGTGAAAAATGTTGTTGGATTTTGATAGGGGTTGAATTCAATCTGCTTTGGGGAATATGGGGGTTTTAATTAGCAATATTTGTTCTTTCCAGTCCCTGAACATGGAATATCTTTTCATTTGTTTGTCTTAGTTTCTTTCATCAATGTTTTGTATTTTTCAGAGTAAAAGTCATTTCCTTGTTTAAGTTTATTCCCAGGAATTCTTTTTAATGAAATTGTAAATGAGATTGTTTTCTTAACTTCACTTTTTGATGCTTCATTATTAGTGTATCGAAATACAATGGATTTCTGTATATTCATTTTGCATCCTGCAACCTTACTGAATTAATTTATTAGTTCTACTAGTTGTTTCTGATGGAGTCTTTAGTCTTTTCTTTATGTAGTGTCATGTAATCTGTAAATAGGGAAAAATTTAACTTCTTCCTTACCTTTTTGGATGTGTTTCCTTTTTTTGTGTGCCTAATTGCTGTGGCTAGGATTCAAGTACTATGCTGAATTAAAGTGGTGACAGTGAACATCATCGTCTTGTTCCTCATCTTAGGTGAAAGCTTTCAATTTTTCACTATTGAGTATGATGTTAGTTGTGGGTTTTTCATATGTGGCTTTTATTATGTCGAGGTACATTTCCTCTAAACCTACTTTGTTGAGGTACTTTTTAATCATGAATGGATGTTGTACTTTGTCAGACTTTTTTTTTTTTTGCATCTGTTGAAATAATCATGGTTTTTATACTTTCTCTTGCTGATGTGGTGTATCATGTTGACGGCTTTGTGACTATTGAATCACTCATGCATCCAAGGAATAAGTCTCACTTGATCATGGTGAATAATTTTTAAGTGCACTGTTGCATTCAGTTTGCTAATATTTTATTGAGGATTTTTGCATCTGTGTTCATCAGAGATAATTGTCCTGCAGTTCTCCATTTTTTTTTTTGTAGTGTTTTTATCTGGTTTTTGTATCAGGGTAATTCTGGACTCATAGAATGAATTTTGAAGCTTTCCTTTCTCTCCTGTATTTTGGAATAATTTCAGTGGAATAGGATTAACTCTACTTTAAATGATTGATAGAATTCACCTGTGAAGTGGGTCCTAGACTTTTGTTCTTTGGGAATTTTTGATTACTGATTCAGTTTCATTGCTGGTAATTGGTCTGTTCAAATTTTCTGTTTTTTCCTAATTCAGTTTTGGGAGATTATACATTTGTGGGAATTTATCCATTTTTTTCTAGCTTGTCCAATTTCTTAGCATATAATTTTTCATAATGGTCTCATAATCCTTTGTATTTCTGTAGTGTCATTTGTTATTCTTCCATTTCTGATTTTGTTTATTTGAAAAGCCAGTTTCTAGTTTTACCTGTTTTATGATTTTGTTTTCTATTTTGTTTTTTTTCTCTAGTCTTTATTATTTCCTTTCTGTTTTTAAAGTTTATTTATTTATTTTGAGAGAGGGAGAGAAAGCTTGGGAGGGACAGAGAGAGTGGAAGAGAGAATCCCTAAGCAGAGCCTGACTTGGGGCTCTATCTCACGAACTGTGAGTATTTGACCAGAGCCAAAATCAAGAGTCAGATTTCTTCTTCTTAATTAAATCCTAAATGTTTTATTTATTTCTGAGAGAGAGAGAGACAGTGTGAACAGGGGAGGGTCACAGAGGGAGAGGGAGACACAGAATCTGAAACAGGCTCCAGGCTCTGAGGTAGCCATCAGCACAGAGCCCGATGTGGGGCTTGAACCCACGAACCGTGAGATCACGACCTGAGCCAAAGTCGGACACTTAACCGACTGAGCCACCCAGGCGCTCCAAGAGTCAGATTTTGACCAGAGCCAAAAGAAACCTACTGAGCCACCCAGATGCCCCTATTATTTCCTTTTTTAATTGGTTTTGGATTTTTAAAAATTCTTTTTCTAGCTCCTCTTGGTGTAAGAATAGATTTTTTAAGATTTTTCTTGCTTCTTGAGGTAGACTTTTATTTCTGTCAACTTCCCTGTTAGAACAGCTTTTGCTGCATCTACAGATTTTTGACTGCTTTTTTCATTTTTGTATGTATCTATTGTATGTTTTGATTTCCTCTTTGATTTCTTGGTTGATGCATTCATTGCCAAGTAGCATGCTATTTACTCTCCATGTATTTGTGCTTTTTCCATATTTTTTTCTTCTGGTTGATTTCTGACTTCATGGTGCTGTGGTCAGAAAATTGTATGGTATGAAACGGATATTTTTGAATTTGTTGAGAGTTGTTTTGTGGCCTAACAGGTCATCTATTCTGGAGCATGTTCCATGTGCACTTGAAAAGAATGGCATTCTGCTGTTTTAAGATGGAATGTTCTGAATATATCTGTTAAATCCATCTGGTCCAGTGTGTCATTTTCAGCCATTGTTTCTTTGTTTTTCTGTTTGGATGATCTATGCGATGATGTAAATAGGGTGTCAAAACCCCATGCTATTATTGTATTACTATTGTTGACTTCCTTCATGTTTTTTATTAGCTTCTTTATGTATTTGGGTGCTTTCCTGTTGGGTGCATAAATGTTTACAATTGTATCTTCTTGTTGGATTGTTCCATTTACGATTATCTTATTTGTCTCTTGTTACAGTCTTTGTGTTTTTGGGTTTTGTTTTCTTTGTTTTTCTTTAATTTTTTTAATGTTTTGTTTATTTTTGAGACAGAGACAGAGTACAAGCTGGGGAGGGGCAGAGAGAGACAGAGACATAGAATCTGAAATAAGCTCCAGGCTCTGAGCTGTCAGCACACAGCCCAGCATGGGGCTCAAATCCACAAACCGTGAGATCATGACTTGAGCTGAAGTTGGATGCTCAACAAACTGAGCCACCCAGGCGCCCCTACAGTCTTTGTTTTAAAGTCTGTTTTGTCTGATATAAAAATTGCTACCCTGGCTTTCTTTTTACTTCCATTTGCAAGATCGATGCTTTCCCATCCATTCACTTCAATCTGCATGCATCTGAATATCTGAAATGAGTCTCTTTTAGCAGCATATAGATAAGGCTTGCTTTTCTATCTATTCATTACCCTGTGCCATTTAATTAGATCATTTACTCCATTTAAAGTAATTATTGAAAGACACATACTTACTGCCATTTTGTTACTTGTCTACTGTCTACTCCTTTGAGTGCATTTTAAAATTTGATTATTGACTTATCTCTGAATTTTTTTTAATGTTTTCTATTTGTTAAGGGTCTCATTTAGGTCTTTTACTCTTTTCTCAAGTCTAGTGAGTATCTGTATGACCATTACTGTAAATTCTTTATCAGGCATATTACTTTTTTCCATTTTGTTTAGATTTCTTCTTGTGATTTTGTCCTGTTCCTTCATTTGGGTCATATTCCTCTCTCCTTAGTTAGTCTATCTCTGTGTCTGTTTCTCTGTGTTAGGAAACTCAGTCACCTCTCTTGCTTTTGACAGTGAAGGCCTTATGAAGACGTGTTCCCTGTACATCGGAACATAGTAATTACTTCAAGGGTGTCTCCTGTGTGTGTTGCAGGCACCCTAATGCTGTGACTGAGCAGTTTTTACCTTCAGTCACCTGCAATGGCTCTCTCTCTGCCTCCTGTGGGTAGGTTTGGTTCTTTTGTTGTTACCTGGCCAGTCTTTGGCCACCTGTAGCTTGAGTTGAGTCAGACTAGGCATTTAGCAGAGCTGCAGCAGTACCAAACTGCAGGATACTTTCACTGTGTTGTCCCCTGAGAAGCTGTCATTGTTGGGCGGGGCCTATACTTAGGCAAGATGTCTGTCCTTGGCCTGTGGCTGGGACTGGAGTTGGACTGGTGTGTGTGGGTTTCTTCTCTTCTCCCTGGGTCAGGAGTCACTTTGGAGTGCTGATGGCCCTTGTCAGGGCTGCTTATGCCCTGTCCAGCTTGTGGCACTGCTTTGGACCAGCTCCAGGCAAGGGCATATTGGAAGGGGAAAGTTCACAGTGTTGGGGTATGTGGTGTTAGCAAGTTTTGTGCAGGTCTTCTCTGAGATGGGACCTGGAGCTACTTTAGAAAATTCCTGCATAGGACTGGACAGGGCAGTGCATAGGGTAGGGAGGGACATAATTCCCACCAGGTCCTCTTGGTCTGCTGCAGTAGGGGGATGCCTGACTGGAGGGGCGTGTCTGTGGGAAAATGTGTGGGTGGCATTGGTAGCTCGTTAGGTAGTGAGTACTGGCACCTCGCTGGTTACTACAGGCATCCATGTGTCAAAGCTGAGGAGGTAGGGGAGGGGAATGGCACCTGTTAGCTCCTTCGTTTCTGGAGAAGGATCCCAATGATCTCTGCCTCTCCAGACAGATCTGAGATTAGGAAACAAATCTCCCTCCCATATAGCCCAGGCGTTTGTCAGACTGCTGCCTTTAAGCTAGATCTCAGCGGGGCTGTTTTTGGTGCTCTTTAAGGGTAGAACTCCACCCTCCTGGCCTTTGCAGAGCCTAGCCCACTAATTTTTAGAATTGTAGGCGTTAAGCCCCGTTGACTGTCAGGACCTGTGAAATTTGGCCTCTCTGATTTTCAAAGCCAAATGTTTTGGGGATTCATCTTCCGTGTGTGGTCCCGCATGACTGGGTTGCCTGGTATGGGGAGCTGCTCCTCTACCCGTTCTGTGCCTGCGGTGTCCCTCTTTCTCGTGGAGAGTGCCACAGGTCTTTTTAGCTCCAGGCTGTCTCTGCGTCCCCCGCTCTCTTTGATGTGACCTCTTCTCTACATTCAGCCATGGAAAGTCTCTTCTGCCAATGTTTGTGCTGTTTTCTGCGTTATTTACCCTGCTGTGGGTGATTATCTAGTTGTATACACGGGAGAATGTGAGCGTAGGGTTCTCCTATTCTGCTGACTTCCCTGGAAGTCTGAAAACAGTGTTCCTTTTTTTTGCCTCACAGTTGTAGGACAGAAGGTCAGGTGTGGCTTAGCTGGGTTTTTTTTTTTCTATGAATCTCAAAGGGCTTAAATTAAGGTGTCAAACAGCCTGTATTTTTGTCTTGAGGTTTTGCCTAAAGAGAGACCCGCTTCAGAGCTCCCTCACGTTGTAGGCAAAATTTCTTGCCTCGACGCTTTAGCTTTGGTGGTAGCTTGCTTCTTCAAAGCCGGAAACAGAGATGGACTCTGCTTCTTCTAGTCTATGACTTTTAGACCATCTTTAAAGGAATCCTCTGATTAGGTCAGGCTCTCCCAGGATACTCTCCCTTTCAATTAATTGATTAGGGCTTTTAATTAAATCTGCACAATCCCTTTGGTACATAAGGTAATGTCTAAGGCAAGTAATGACATCCTGTCACTTTTGTCATATTCTCTTCATTAGAAGTAAGGCAAGATTCTGCTTTCATGTAAGGGGAAGGGGTTATAAAAGGTGGGACTCATTGGGAATCACCTTAGGATATGTCTGTCTGTGAGCAGAATGATGGGTGGGAAGAAGTAGAAGAACCTCAGATAGGAAATTGCAGTCTTACACGTTGTACCATTCAGACTGAGTAAAATCTTTTCACATAGCATCCATACTGCTTTTCATTCACAGCATTTTAAATCAGCATGTACTTATGCATGTATAAGTATGATTACTCTGTTAAAGCCTTTCTTCTGTCATAAAGTCTGAGCTTGCTTTGTTTTTAATTTTTATTTATTTGTTTATTTTTTCTCACTAACATCACAGTTCATTGAGGAGGATCGGGGGTCTCTCTTTCATGTAGTGACTCAGGGACCCACCAATTTTCAGGTATTAGATTTACTCACACAAGCACATATATACAAACACATGTGAACAAACACACACACAAACATGCATACACAGACTCTGAGGCTAAGGCTTTAGAGTTCATTACCAGAGACTCTGAAGCCAGCCAGTATATCAAGGAATAAAATCCTTGTGTGGATGATAATGGGGAAGAGTTTATGGGCTTCAACCACAGGTAGTTCACATACCTTCCTTACATGTCCTTTTGCTTGAACTCAGCCATATGATAACCTAACTGAAAGAATAGTTTGGATAATGTATCTTAGCTATGTGGCCAGGAGAAAAAGGCAAATAAATTGGTTAATTACTGGCCAGTCTCTTCCACAGTTGGTCCTCCTGGTGGCCAAATTATCTGTTGTCTTTATTTTTCTCTCCGACAACTAGAATACATTTACCTACTCCCCAAAGAATACAGTCCAGAATCCTATCCAATTAAAGCAACTGCTCAAATTCTAATTTCTTTAAGGAACATGCAGTCCTTATTGGTTACGAATGTGATTATTGATGTTTTGGCTGATTACTAACTAAAATACTAGTTACTTGCTTTCCATTTCCTCCTCTTGAACCCCAGACAGCCTACAACGGTAGGGCAATACAGCATAAGGTCAGTAAAATGTCTCTTCCAGAAAATATGATAATGGGAGATACAAAGCAATCACAGCAATTCTGACATCCAGCTGGGCAAGCATTTGATAGACTGTCTATCCTGGAGATGAGGAAAACTAGTGTCTGGTTCTCCTTTCTACGAGAAATGCCTTTATTCACTTTCCTCTGTGGATTCTGTCTCTTTCCCTGGGAAAGCATTCCCTGTCACTTATCCTTTTGGGTCATATCTGAACTTGGTTTTGGAGAGAATGCACTCCCCAGAGGCTGCTCCGTCTTCACAGTCTACCTTTTGCTAGAGCCAGCTGAAACGTATTTTATAGCTCAAACCATAAAAGACTCTTTTATTCTAGGTTTGCTATTTTTTTGGCATATGGTTCCTTTAATGCTTAGTTGTAAGTTGTTGACAATTACAGGTACCCGTACTTTCCTAGACATAATTCTGAAGTCCAGATTATTTCTTTATTTCTTTTTCCTTATGTAGCTCTCTCAACTTCAAGGAGGCTATTTTGAGGTCACAATAGATGAAGAGGCCACATGACATTTGACAGAGATTGGATCTTGTTCAAAAGAAGTTTGCTGGTTGCTCATAGCCTTTTAAGATTCTGTCTCATACCATTGCAGATGTAGAAGCAAATAGATTTTCTGATCTTAAGTGCTTCCGATTTCTGGGTTTCTTTTCAGCTCGTACACTATTTTGTTTTCAGCCTGTGCGTTGGCCAGTTGTTTATTGAGCTCATTCTTTTTTAATACCTTTCCAAAGACAATCAATAGAAGCCAGTTGCACAGCGCTGTAATCTTTCCTACCAGTGCCCCTCGAGCTCCAGGTCCAGTGACATGTGTCTTCTGAGTGATCTCAGGTCACAGCTTTAACAAATATTTTGCCATCACATAACATGGGTCACCATTTTTCAGGTTCCCATAACAATGTCTCTTCTCCTTACAACTGACAATCAAATTAAAATTAGGGTTTTTTTTTAGTAAACCTGAACACATCCTTGAGGTACCAGTTTCAGTACTAGGTAAGATATATGTTTATTACTATAACTAATAATCCAAAATTTCAGTCTCCTAACACACTGAAAATTTAGTTTTCACAACATAGTCCGAAGCAGGTTGGCAAAGGTGTGAGGGTCAGACTCTTATCCATGAAATCACTCAAGTCTTATGTTCCTTTCGTCCAAAATCTCCTTATTGTCTAGTCTTGAAGTTCTCTTCTGAATCCTCTGGATGTGATCAGAAGTGCAGAGGGGGAATGCGGATGATTTTGTGGAGGGTTTTATAGTCCAGGCAGTGTATGTCATGGACCAGGTGGTATACATCACTCCTCAAATTCTGTTGGCTCAACACTGTTAAAAGGCCACATCTAATTGCAAGAGAATCTGGAAGAGTATGCCTACCCAAGTGCTTGGGAGAATATGAGAAATACTTTTGTGAATAGTTAGCCAGGATCTGTCATTCCACTAGAAAGTTATGGTAACAGATCAGGCAAGATAGGACAGAGACCTCAAGTAGGCACTGAAAATAGCAAAGAAGTGATTATTTGTTTACTCAGCAAATGTGTGCTCTGATCCACATAATGTACTTAGGATCTGGGGAGTCATTCTGTGGTGAGCTAGACAGCCACCGTCACTGCCTTTATAAAACTTACATTACAGTGAAGTTTAAAAGGCATCTTGGTGGTCTTATTCTGTGACATATAGATGCATGTCACATTTATATAATTTAATGGGGTGTACATATTTAACATTAGCGTTGTTAAAAAGCATGTAGTACATGGAATCAATCAGTCTATCAATCATCTGATTTTTGTAGAATACTCTTTTGGGTGTGAGGAAGGGAGTTATCCTAAATCAGTGTGCTTCTTTACCCTTTTGGACCTGTGTAACTAGCATACATTCCCAATGGGTTGGTGTCCAAACCATGCTGAGGCCAGGTGAGTGACCTAGTTAAAGTTATAGGACCTCAATGGAGAGGGAAGGATTCTTAGAAGCTGAAATTGCATGGAACCGTGTCATTTAAACTGGACCTTGAAGGAAAGGGGAGAATAGAAGGATGAGGTCTGAAAAGGACATTCCTGGTAGACGATGACTGGGAACTAATGTAGGACTAGGAATGGGAATAGTGGGTATGGAAACAACTAGAACAGTCTGGCTGGAGAGAGGCTGCTCGTGGGACAGTTAGATGAGGTAATTTTGGAATTAGAGACTTTTGCTTTTTATACTCCATGCATTTGGTTTAAATTTCCTTACAAGGGGCAAATACAAAATTTATAGTCATTATCAATTTTAAGCGAATTGGTCCTCATCAAAATTGTACTGGTTCTCAGCCACAGGTGCAGCAACCATCTGATTAGGTGTTGAAATGTGGTAGGAACCGTCTTTTTTAGCCAATTAAAACATTGACTTATTTTTCTGCCTGCCCCTGATTAAACATAAGCTATAAAGATGAGATCTTGTCATTTCTGTTTTGTTTTGAGTATAATACCTCATGCACGTAGATACTTTTCCAGTCTGCTGCTGAAGAATTTAGCCAAGTGAATGTAGAAACAGCTACTAAGAATAGCAACGACTAAAACATGCTTCTGAAGAATCATCAAAAACGATGGGAAAGCCTTACAAAATTACCATCGAAGTTGTGTTTTTTTTTTTCCAGGTTTGTTATGGATTGAACTGTGTCTCCCCTGCTTCCAAAAATACGCTGAATTTCTAACCCATCATATCTCAGAATGTGATGTTATTAGGAAATAGGGTCATTGCAGATGTAATTAGATGACATCATACTGGAGATGGGTAGAGCCCTGATCCAAAGTGACTTCTGTCCTTATAAGATGGACATGTGAAGGCACAAACACACAGGGAGAATATCATGCAAAGATGAAGGCAGAGACCGGAGGTTCATGGTTGCAGCCAACGAATGCTATAGGTTTCTGACAGACCAGAAACGAGGAGGAAGTAAGGAAGGGTCCTTCTGGAGGTTCCATGAAAGCATGACCTGGCTAACACCTGGATTCGGGGCTTCAAGAGCTATATGACAATAAGTGTCTGTTGTTTTAACAGAACCCACTTTGTGGTAGTTTATTATTGTGGTTCCAGAAAACGAATACAATGTGCAATGGAATAAATCAAATGTACAGAGAAGCTTCTGACACAGAGTAGTTTGCATTATTTTATAAATTGGGAATCCTCCTTCTTCAGTTCTTAAGGAAGATGTGTTGTGTTATCCTGAATAATGTTATTCCCAGAAGTTATCTTTTAAAAATATTAATATAATTATCTTACCATCAATTTAAAGAACTGTTGGTTTCCAATGTTTTGGGTTTTTTTTTTTTTTTTTGATAATTCTTCAGAAGTGTGTTTCAGTCATTTCTATTCTTAGTGTTTTAGTTTTGTTTTAATTTTAGATTTGGTTAAAATAGAAATAAGTTCTATAAATATATAATATGTAATTATGCATCATAATATTTTAATTATGTTCAGTTCTAGAATTATATTCTAGTTCTGAAGATTTTCCGTTCATGGCAAAATGAAGAAATTGGTGTGTGGGTATAAATCAGGAAAATGAAAAGCAAATTATGGGAGTGAGAGAGGCAGCATAATTGTAGGAAAATACTTTAACTGAAAAATGGAAATGACTGATTTCCAGTCTTACCATCATCACTATTTAGGTGCTGTCTGTCCTTGAGTCATGTAATCTCTGAATACACCTCACTTACTTCCTCTGTAAAATTGGTTTAATGCTGAGATGTTGGGAAGATCAAATAAGGGAGCACATCTCTTCAGCTGATACAGTTCTTGGTGCACTGGCAGTACTCACAATAGGTGTCATAACAGATATATGGCTGTTAGGCTGGAGGACTCCTGAATAAGGAAGTCCTTATTGAATTAAGAATGCTTATGTGGCATTTGTAGCCTATTATAAAATGGCAGCAAGTTTTCTTCCCCCCGGTTTTCTATCAATACTTTTCCCCTTAGTTTNTAGACTTTCCCACTCTTTAGAAGAAATGCTTGTTCTTTGTGTGAAAACAGAAAGCACCTCTTTGTTACATGCAACTACCTATTTGTAGACACACAGGTCTCAAATAGCACTTTATTTGCAGTATTATGGGTACATTCCCTGCACTTAAAGGGAGCTTGTGAAGTTTGGGAAGACTTGAAACCAGTATTAAACATTTGCAAAGAACATGAGACTGGGAGCACTCTTTAAGTTTTTAGAAAATAAAGTTAATAAAAAATCATTTAAAATAACTCTTAGCTGTCCAGGTAAAATTTAATAATAAGATTCATACATTTGAGTTCTGTGATAGATTCTAAATATGAATCTCTGTAATTAAATTGCAGTGGAATTTTACTTTCTAGTGTGTACACGTAAAATCAACAATTGCTTATTTTTCACTGTTTTTAGCTGTAACCATTCCATCATATTGTTTTATGAGGCAATAATACAGTGTCTAAATAGGAAAAACTCTTGGTGCAGATAATTTATCCTGTTGAATAACAAAGAGATTTCCATCAATAAATCAGGAAATCAGATTATTTTTCATGTGAGCCAGGCCCAAGTGAGACTCCAATAACTACAATAAAAGCTATGAATAATGAGGTTTGAATGTCAGAAGTTTGAAAGTTTGACATAAATTTATTAAGTGTCCAGAAATCCATAAGATAATCTACACCTCAAACAAGCAGTATGAATTTTTTTTCATCACTCA
Organism: Crocuta crocuta; assembly: GCF_008692635.1. Classification (NCBI taxonomy): domain Eukaryota; kingdom Metazoa; phylum Chordata; class Mammalia; order Carnivora; family Hyaenidae; genus Crocuta; species Crocuta crocuta. The sequence continues at coordinate 1,821,538 of NW_027527957.1, forward strand.
TCCAATACCCACTGCCTTTGGGAAGCTTCTCATTTATCTGACTTTTGGTATGTCCAAAACTGTGTGAATTTGTGGTACACCTGACGAAAAACATGAATTTGTACTACTTATTCAAATCTAAAAACAGTTATTTCTACTGACGGAGTCCTTAAAGCTATCGCCGAGGATCTAGCTTTGGAAAACAAAGATTAAATGTCATCAAAATACCTCAGATAAAAAGAAGAAAAACTCTTAAAAGTAGCCATTTGTCAGAAAAAGTGATATGTATGATAAACTTCTCCAGGACTTGTCATGCCATAAAAGTATCTTCTTACTGTACTCTCTGAACCATGTATTCCATCTTCTGATACTTCCTGAGATGTCATCTTTTGGATTTAAGAAAAACTTAAATTTCAAATGTGAAGAGCTCAGAGAGGGTCTGTAGTCCATAGGGCACACTAAACATGCCCTATATGTGATCCTTGCCTATAAGAAATTAAATTGTGTGTGTGTGTGTGTTTGTGTGTGTGTGTGAGAGAGAGAGAGACTACATTATATATATAATATGTGNAAATAAGGGAGCACATCTCTTCAGCTGATACAGTTCTTGGTGCACTGGCAGTACTCACAATAGGTGTCATAACAGATATATGGCTGTTAGGCTGGAGGACTCCTGAATAAGGAAGTCCTTATTGAATTAAGAATGCTTATGTGGCATTTGTAGCCTATTATAAAATGGCAGCAAGTTTTCTTCCCCCCGGTTTTCTATCAATACTTTTCCCCTTAGTTTTGTATTGAAGCCAGAGCTAATTTTATTTAATCAGTTCAACAGTAGTTTTGAACTGTGTACCAGATATTTTTAATGAACACTGAGGATGTAAAGACAAATAGGAAGTTGTCAATATTGTAAAGATCTTCAATGAAAATTTGGTATTAGGAAGATTCACTTAGAGTTCTTGTTAAAAATGTAGAACTAGGTGGCTCGGTTGAGTGTGCAACTCCTGATTTCGGTCGTGATCCCAGGGTTGTGGGATCAAGCCTTGCATTGGGCTCTGCACTGAGTCTGGAGCCTGCTTAGAGTTCTCTCTCTCCCTCTCCTTCTGCCCCTCCTCCATTTGTGCATACACGTGTTTTCTCTCCCTCTTTGTCTCAAAAAATGTAGAATTGGAGGGTTTACATCTAGAAATTTAAGTTCAGTAGGATTTAAAAGGATCCAGATTCTGTTACTTAGGTAAAAAAGCCCTTAAGTAATTCTGGGCTGAGCTGTTTATAAGCTCTTTGTAGAAAAAACATCTGATCTTAATGATCAAAAACTGCAACAGTTCATTAAATATTTTCATAGTTCTTTATAACCTAAGTGGAGATCTCAAAAAATGTATGATTTATTATCACTAAAATGGTACTTTGAATCACAATTGAAGGATGAAAAAAAACCCTTTTGAGAGAGAAAGTATGATAAAGAGAAAGGTTTTTAGGTATGAAGATTCATTTTACATGAAGCTTTTTCAGTAGAAATCCTAAGCCCACTACCTGAACAAGAATTACTGTATAAAGAACAGACGGTAGAACACATATTTTGCTGCATGAAAATTTTTCTTTCAAATTGAAAATATTAAATAACACTATATCTTTATTTTATTTTTTAAAATATACTTCAAAAACATAAAAATAAATAATTTCTACACCCAATGTGGGGCTTGAACTCCTGACCCCAAGGTTGAGAGTCACACGCTTTACTAACTGAGCCAGCTAGGCACCCCATAATATTATATCTTAATAGGATTCTTAATGAGTTACCAGAGTTCTTGAAATGTTAAATAATGTTAATCAAAGAGCATAAAAATGCGGTTCTTTTAGTTTTAGACAAAGTTTGTGTTGGTTATTTAATAATGAACAGGTATGAGATTTTAGGTGAGTAAAGCAGAATATGGTGAATATGGAAAAGTCCCAGGCTAGTAGTTGGGGGCCATGAAGTTAATCACCCTGTGTCGCTAATTACTTGAATAAGTTTATTAAGCCTTTATTATATCTAGAATGTCATTTCTTCATCTAAAATGAAGAATAGAGCCCAAGTAATTTTTAGGCTTTGTTCCATTTCAAAAATATGTGATTCTATGTCTGTGATTCTCAAGGTATCCATTAGCAAATTTTACTGCATGACTGGACATTTATTCCTTTTCTTTAAAATGGCCTAATAAGGGGCTCTTGGGTGGCTCAGTCAGTTGAGTGATCTACTTCGGCTCAGGTATGATAATATTCCTGGGTTTAAGCCTCTTGTCAGGCTTTGTGCTGACAGCTCAGAGCCTGGAGCCTGCTTCAGATTCTGTATTTCCCTCTCTCTCTGACTCGCCCCCACTCTCACTTTCTCTCTCTTGCTCTCTCTCAAAAATAAATAAACATAAAAAAATTTTAAGTGACCTAGTGATAAGACATTTTTCATATTTAAACATCTATTTCTGAACTTTATTATTGCTGACGTTTATTCTATAAAACATGCAAAAGTACATGTAAAGCATTTTAAAGAATATTCACTTATAGAAAATTTCGTATATATAACTCACAGTGTAGTAAATGTATCCAGCTCAAATTTATGTTAATTCTTAAAGAGTGGCACAAAACACAATATAACAGGTAAATAAAGGATTCACATTTATCTAGTGTTTTATACTTTGCAAAGCAATATCTGAAAGTATCATTTTCAGTTAAATGATACTAAACATTAGTTCAGTTACAGTTGGTAACTGAACTTTAGTTCAATTAGAAGTTCAAAGAAAAAGCATGAATATGTTAATGTATTTTATATGCCATTGTAAATATGTTTATATCTCGTGTTGTTTTATATGATTTTTGTAATAGCATGTATTTTAAAAATTAAATTAATATTAAAGAGTAACATATTTTAAATGCCTATGAACTGAAGACTATTTAAAATAATCTGTGATGGATTTTTTTTTACATTTTGGTAATTTTTATGATCTATAATCTGGAAGTCAGCATAGTTAGACTATGGCATAAAAATAGCATTCATTCATAAATAGTGATTTGTAAAAAGTCAAGCCAGTTTTCCTCAAAGTTGACAGAATTTTTTTCTGCATGTGGGCATCCTTTCTTTATTAAAGGATCATCATCATCTCTCTCTCTCTCTCTCTCTCTTTTTTTTTTTTACAAATAGTTTATTGTCAAATTAGTTTCCACATAACACCCAGTGCTCATCCCCACAAGTGTCTTCCTCCATGCCCATCCCCCCTCCCCCCCACATCCATCATATCTCTTTGGTATCTACACATAGGTGATATTCAGTAAGCAATAGTGTTTACCTATTTTTCAGCTTTTCCCAACTTTGGACATTTCATGTTTATATATTTTGATTTTATCTCAATGGTTCTTGATTCCCCTCCCTCCCCCTTTTCCTATGAGATACTTGAGGTTAGTTATTCCCTCTACAAACTACTTTAGAAAATTTTCTCTTAGGTTCAAAGGATAGAGGTAGTTTCTAAGTAGATAAGCAGAGAACACATATATTACAGATTAATAGCTTCATTTTGTAAGTCTAATATTGATTTAATTCTTTCATGTTTGAGTGTTAGTGTATATTTGTGTGTTTCTGTGTGTATGTGTGAGGTGTGGTTTTATATACTTAATCATTAGTTCTTCCTAAAATACTGGTTCTATCAAATCCTCTGGAAATATGAAGAAGAACATTTTTTCTAAAATATCAATGACAGAATCAAATATATATATTTTTAAATTTAGCAGTAATTTTGTCACCATCTTGGATAAGGTAATCTCCTCTAAGTCACTCTGGTTCCCATTGTTTTAATTTAATTATACTACTTATCACCACTTGAAATTACATTTTGGTGTGTATATTTATATGTAGTTACCTGCTTAATATTTTATTTCTGCCTTTTCCACATTCTCAGTAGAATATGAAGGCTCTACAAGGGCAAGAATTTTGTCATTCTTACTCATCATTGCAGCCACCGAATTTAGAACAACGTGTGGCAAATGAATGAATGGATGGATGTGGCTAGAATTAAGCTGCTAACATCCACCCACGCAAAGCGTTCTTGATATGGTTACAAAGGGAAAAAACCAGTGTGAGAAGGGCAGAGAAGGTGTGATTTTATAAACAGGTGAACTAAAAGTTTAAGGTGGCCAATGGTTAGGGACTTAAGGTTGTTGGCAACTTGAAACTTAGGATGAGTTAGAAACGCTTTTAGTCTTATTTTTAGATTTTAGATAAAAGCATACAATGAGTAACATGAAAAAATAGGCCAACATTCAGTGCTTTCTTTGCTGGTAGCAGGTTCCAGTGGAAGAGGGGAGGCCTTTCCTTGCTACTTAGATGAACCCTTACGGAAGGTGATAGAACTGAGTTTTTCAGAGTGCAATTCCATGAGCATGGCAAAAATCAGAAATTGAGATAAGGGATGTCTGACTCTCAATTGCACTGAAGTTTTGAGCACTGTTTCTTCTGTCTGAGACAAATGCCCTGTATGGAATCTTACTTCAGGCAAGAGACTGTTGTTCACAGCATAGAAAGGTAGTTCTATTCTCAGTCTGTCCATCAGCAGAATTTCATAGATGAGAATAAAGCTCTTCCCAAGCAAAGGATGTTAGTTTTGTCACTACCACAGATAGAATGGGTGGCAGTTTTTATACTGTGATTTTGAACTTATGGGCAAATGGACTTGTACCCAGTCTTTCAAACTTCAACTGGCAAAGTTTCTGTAATATTTTTTATCCTTAGAGCTGTCTTAGCTTCCTTTTTCACTGTTGTCTTAGTTTTCTACTTATATTATAACAAACTATGGCAGCCTTATTGACTTAAAGTGACTCAGATTTATTTTCGTACCGTTCTGGATGTCAGAGATCCAAAATGGGTCTTACTGGGCTAAAATCAAATGTCAACAGTGCATTCCTCTGTAGGCTCTAAGGGAGGCCCTGTTTCTCTGCCTTTTCCAGTTTCTGTAGGCTACCCACATCTCTTGGCTTGTGGCCCACTTCTGTGTTCAAATCCAGCAGTATCTGATCAGTATTTTTCACATCACATCATTATGCCGCTGATACTTTTGCCTCCCTCTTCCCAGTTAAGGATTCTTGTGATTAACTGAGCTCACTCTGATGATCCTGGAAAAGGTTAGTTGATTACCAAACATAATTCTATCCACCACCTTAAGTCTCTTTTGCCATGTAACATAACATATTCATAGAGTCTAGGGATTTAGAAGTAGACATCTTTGAGAGACAATTATTCTGCCAACAAATTGAGTATTTTCTTTGTGAAGATGTGGACTTTTCCAGAAATGAACACATCTCTAGATCTCTAGAAAGGGAAAAATTCCACTCTCATGTCTGGTTGGAATGGTTTCAACCTAAGATAGAAAATCATCTCAAACCTTGATTATTTCTGATCAGTTCACTCGTCAAAGAGGATGAAGCTCAAGGCTGATAGAGCGGGACGAGGTCAGAAATGTCATGGCCAAACATTTTTTTTTTTTTCCAATTAGACTTTCCCACTNTACATTATATATATAATATGTGTATATTAGTGTCTTTGTCCATGTTAATTATTATAGATCCTCAGAGGGAAGAAAAGGCACCATTTGCTTGAATCTCCAAAATTACTTATAGGAATTAATCTTTTTTAAAACTTTGTTTTTAACAGTTTTTTTTAAATATTTTGAGAGAGAGAGAGAGACAGAGATATACAGGAAAGACAGAAAGAGAGAGGGAGAGGGAGAGAGCATCCCAAGCAGGCTCCACACTGTCAACAGAGAGCCCCATGTGGGACTTGAAATCCATGAACGGCAAGATCATGACCTAAGCCGAAAGCAAGAGTCAGATGCTTAACCTTGACTCAACCACCCATGTGCCCCAGGTAGAATTTTCTAAAGAACTTGAAATATATTTAACAATAGTCGGCTTGGTTAATTGCATATTTGTTAAAATGACAGTTTTTCTATTTGAGGACCTTCATGAAGTGCCACAGGAGCCTTAGCTTCAGGCAGTGGCTTACGTAGAATCAATATAGAAGTCACCCTGTTCGCCTGCAGATTTTGACTAAAAACTTACTGGGAAAACTAAGTGAACAATGAGACTAGCAGACAGATTAAGAAATGGGAAACTGGAATAGTCATTAATTGAGAAGATGGGTGCCCACAAATAGCACTACTGGATTACTTCAGCAGAAACTATGGGGAATGGAGTTTCCCTGAAGAATCTAAATAATCTGCTCTACTAGTCAAGTAGTGTTTATTTTTATACTGTCTCATTTTGGAGCTATATTTGAGAGAAATCCAGTGAACTGACATCATGTCAGTGTCTCCTGCTTGTAGCTTCAGTATCTTTTGGTCCTCTGCTAAATAGACTGAATTCCTTGGTTAAGATCATATGTGTGTGTGTGTGGTTATTTTGTTTGTTTTGTTTTGTTTTGTTTTTACGTAGGTTCAGGACAGTCACAACTGGGTAGTTATTACCATAAGGCATTTGGTCATAAGAAAGGAAAAGAACTGTGTACTAATTTTTAGAGCATGATAATTTTCTAGTATCGCAATTGAATTTGGTTATTAAAAACCTAAATATGATTGTGTTAATTTTGTCTTGTTAAATTTTTATCTCATTTGAAAATTATACAGGTTATTCTTCTTTTTGTATTTAGCTAAAATCCACATGACTTTTTAAATTTGGTTTGTATTTATTTGAGTAATTACATGGGACTGTCAAGGTTATTCCTAAAGGTCACTTTAAACAATTATTTCTATAACTTTGGGAAGATATGTGAAGAATTTGTACTTTCACCGAGTTGTCCTCTTATTTACCTAAAGCTTGCACATTGCCGTTTAGAATGATGAACTCGGTGTTGCAAATAGTAGGCATGCCATATCTTCCCCTTTATTAATTACAAGAGCCTACCTTGCTGTGAAGTGCATCGCCCAAAGACAGGATAAAAACTAGATGAAGGAACAGCTGGGCGTATGATTTGGTCTGGTATTGTACAGATTTGTTAAGCTTAATGGAGATGAAGAGGAGGGGTTCTTTAGATAAGTATCTTTATAGGGCTTTTCTTTGTAAGTAGCCTCCATGAAGAGCCAAAACAGGAGCTTGCTATGGCTGTTTTCTAAATGAAGCAGATAAAAGTTAACCCTGGTTGACTACACAGAGAAGACAAGAGCTATGTCAGAAACAAATTGACCTTAACACATCTTAAAATAATATAGGACAGGAAAAGATTATAGAAGCACTCATCCTAAGAGAATGCTAGTGGTGAGGTATATTTGCCAAAGGAAGGATCAGGAAGCCAATGTTGCCTGCTGCTACCACCAAAGGGAGCAGTTGGTATTAAGTGTCCCACCCCTCCCCCACCCCATTTTCCCTTTCTACTTAAAGATAAACTCATTGAATGAACCACTATGTGAAGCCAATTTCAGAAGCTTCCACTGAGAATAATAGTGGCAGGTTATAGGGTCCTGTTACTTAAAGGATCACTTAGGGTACTTAGGGCAGCAAATAGGTTTTAATTCTTGTGCTAATGATCATGAATTTCTGGAGATGGCCTTGGAGAACTGTCTTGATGACACCTAGGAGGTCATGTTCAGATTTGCTGAATAAAAATGTTATGATAAGTTAGAGATATCCTTTATGGATATATAGGTATAGCATAGGTAAAGCTTAACTAGAATCCAGCTAATAAATATATCTATATCCTTAATGCCTCGGGGCATATTTTATGTTGATGTGGGTGGAGAAATGTTGGTGCCATTGGAAGTCAAAAGATAAAGGCTTGATTGAGAAATGGAGACCTTGATTTGTTAACTCACCCTTAGCTTGATGACATACGTTATACCTGAGAAAAGAGGATAATTAGCAAGCCTTTGTTATTGGGGTATGGGGGAGATAGGTCATCTTTTGTCCAGAAATTTGAGTGGATCAAAATCCAATTTAATATCTTCTCATTTTCCCCAAGGTTAATATAGTTCATGATACATACTATACATTTTATTTTAGCATTCACAGTAACGGTTAAATATACATGCTTGTATGTAGTGTTTTTTACATTTTATTTCTCTAGGATTGCTTTTCCATTCTGCTTAAAGCACCTCTGAATTTTCAAACAGAGATACTCTCTTCTGCTCTGAATAAGAGAGCCTCCAGCAAGGCTCAACAGCTCCTCCCTTCATGTCTGTTTTTGTTTTTGTTTTTGTTTTCTTACATAAATACTACATGTAGTTTACATAACTCCACCACTTCAGCTTTATATTCCTGGCCTCTTACTGACAGGAGAAGGTAGACATGTTACACATCCCTTGTCATCTTACTGGCTTTAGGTAGTGCAACTGCAGCTCACCAGCATTTGAAGTTTTACTTAGGGGAAGTCACTCCCTGTCAGAATGAGAACGTTACTCACACAGAAAGGACAGGGTTAATGAATGTGGGATTTGGGGAAATTTTAAAAGGTCAGTGCTTTCTACTGAAGCTTGGGCACAGAAGGATTGTCTAATGTCATTTTTGAGGTCACTTTTCCAATTCTCTTCTAGGTAAGAGGTTAAGACAACGGTATTTCCTCTGGCACGTGGCCTTCACGTGTGTTTCTTTTTGCATATTATCAGCTTCTCTAAGCTTCTTTCTCTGTGTTATAAATTAGCTAAGTTTCCCAGTTTTGTAAACTATAGTGTTTATCTCACCATAGATCTTCATATTGCCACAGAATTCTTAGATTTATGTTTTCATTTACTAGGCCAGAGAAGGAAATCATTGCTTTAATATCCGTTTCACAAATAATTTAATTTCAAAGAAAGTGAGTGAGGAGTTCTGATGAGATAACTAAGAATAAAATTCTGACTTTTTCCTGCTATGATTGATGTGATGGCTAAGTCTCTGCCTCACCAACCCAGGGTTCCAGAATACACTTACTTAAAAAGAAAATTGGATTGCCCAGCAATGATAGCCTTTGCATTTCTACTTGCCCACACAAGAATGTAGTTGCTTTCAGTGGTCTTATTCATTCCTGAGAGCTCTTAAGGAGGGAGTTGTCATTCATGTGCTCTGGAAGAGCCTTTGGCATAACACTTGTGCCTTTTTCAGTCCCTACTGCTCACAAGATCACCAAGGCAAACTGAGTGGTGGTGAATGACTGTCACCAACTTCACTGTCACCAACACTGTTTTGCCCATGCTGCTTCATCTGCAATATAGACATACCCTTTTCTTAATTTACTCAAATACAAGCAGGATATAACTGCAAATTTTTGGTAAGTCTATTCTAAAAGTTTAAGGATAACTAAAAAATGAAGTAGAATGCAATGCTATCATGTAGCTGTATAGAGTTTGTTCTCACAGAAAACAGGTCCATCTACAGAGTCCATTTCAAGGGTGCTTCTCTGTGTAGCTACTGGCTTGTACCCATTAAGCAAGTACCTCAAACCCACTACTACTAGTCCTCCAAGGTTCACTGATACTTGAAACCCCTTATCTCCTCTATAAGAATGTCTTATATTGTGTCTCTCCCAGGACAGTCACTTCAGTTCATTTCCCAAAATGTAGTTTGGCCAGTCTTAAATAGCGCCCCATATAGGACATTAATTTTATAGTGCATAGTGGACTTACTCAAGCCCAGGCCATTTTCTTAGTAATGTCTTTCAACAAATGTCTTTCTGAAGATCTTGGGGCCTTAGCTTATGTTATTGAGTAACTTCTCAACAGACATATGCATATACATTAAGCAGGTAGTAGTCACATATTAAATTAATACAGACCTAAGAAGGACTTTTCCCAAAGAAACATTCAGGTTAATGATTTTGTCCAGAAATAATGGGAGATGACTCTCTCTATATTTAGATTACGAAGAGTCTTTTCTAGTTATTTTTCCAGAACTAAAGAAGAAACTCATTCCATAGATCCCATGAAAAGTGCAGCCTAGACTAGTTGCAATTTTGAAGTGATAGCCCCCAAAAGTTAGCATACAACCAGCCAATTAGCCACACAAACAAAATTAAATATTCTTTTATACTTGTTTTCATTGTTATTAACTTAGTTGTTAATAGGTATATAGGCCTTCCTGATCCCTTGAGCCATAAATAATCTCTTTTCCTTAGATATTCCGTAAGCACTTTGACCTTCTCTGTGTCATGGACTTTTAATCATTTGGGTACTGCATTTTTTAAAAAAATTTTACTATATTGTAAACTCTGTAAAGACAGAGACAAAGTAATTTTTATCTCTGTGACTCCTGCCACACCGGTGTATTCTACTTCTGGTAAGTGCACCTCCAATTTTGGCAAATAGATGTCTTTGTGTGTAACTCTTTCCTGAGAGTAAGAGTCTTACATTAAGAGTCTTACATTATGAACTCTAATTTGTATGGCTGCTTTAAAACAAACAGTAATAGACTCTTAAAGCTACAGGGATGTTCCCTTTAATGCTCATGCTCACTGATATAGAGGTACTGAGGCAAGTTGTCCTGTGTGTAAGAAGTTAAGACAGATGAGCAGGTGACTTCACTCCCTGTACTACAGTTTTCTCATTTGTGAAATGAGGATCCTTATGGTACCTTCTTAAGAGTGCAATGTACGGATTATTTGAAATTATCTCATGAAAAGCTTTTAGAATAGCTTAAAATTTTTAAAAAGTTTTAATTTGTAGTCCAAAGATTTTAGTTCAGTCATAGCGAGGGAAAATATTTCCCTATCAATATGGAAATAGTACAAATGATTAGATATAAGATTGAAGTTTACTTTATCATTAATGATGTACTTTGTTCATTATTCTCAAATTGAAGATACTGAATTTGTTTCCTTTTTGTTTGGCATAGTTTACCAGGAATTTGTATTTGACATATTCTGAAAAAGGGAAAATAGCTATTATTATTAGACATTGGCACAGTGAACCCAATCTATAGCATTTGGCTGAGAAATCTGAAACTTACAAACCATTAATATTGTGAAAGCATGTTGATAGTTGAATTTTCCTTGCTGCTATTAAAAAATAATCACTCTGTTGATGTTGCATGAAAGATATTACCATATATTTTATCATCAAGTTTTGTCTGTCATGTTCTATTATCATAATATCATAGAAATATATTAACATAATTATTTTTTTTCAGAATAGCTCTCCTTTTGACACATTCTGGAGTTTCAGTCTAGTAAGTAACAAGGTTGCCTATTAAGAAGGAAAAGGAAGTCCTGACAACTTTAAAGTTATAAAATGTGTCAGAATCAATAGAAAGTAATGCCAGTGGTAAAAGTGCTAATAATACTTAGGCAGATAATGGGAGCTGTGAAATGGAATTAAGTGGAAAGACAGCATTAAGGTAACAGTATATTTGACTAAAGTAAAATTTGTCATGTAGTTTCAATCTCAAAATAAAATTTCTATCGTTTTAAAGATATGAACAAGTTTTTTTGACACTTAGCTCCTTGCATTCTTTTGGGAGCCAAAGAAGACACAAGTGTTACCATTAATTCTCTTTACCAGTGATCTATCTGAGTAATCGGGAGAGTGATGTGTCAGAAGTCTGCATTCCTATTCTCAAGTTGGAAAATGATGTATTTTTTAGATGTAGCTAGCTCATGTCCCAGTACCATGTTCTCCATGCCCTTTCTCTTCCATACCACGTAGATCATCTTCTTTGGTAATGATTATACATAGGGAAATAGGTAGCTTTAATAGTCTCAAGTAACACTTTGCTTTGGGGTATTTACATGGAGTGGTTAAGTGCCAGATGTTATTTATACATGACAAACAAATGACTTTCTTCTGAAAGTGAGAACACATTTGCCAGACTTTTGCTTGAAGGCAACCTATTGCAGCTTACGTCTTGGTCACTCTGGCCCTCCATGGCTACTGTGGTGTTTTTGAATCACCATGTCATTTCAGATTGAGCACTGCTCCTTTCTCTCACCTCTTAAGTAACTCCTACTGAAACTCCAGGATGCCGATAACTTAGTGCTCAGGACGATGCAGTGAATTACAACCTAAGGAAAAGAAATAATGGAAACTAAAATTTAATGCTAGATTCTAAATATGTAGGGAAAAAGAAAAAAAAAAGGACTTTACATTTACAGCAGTTTCTCACAGAAGCATTTATTTTTAGTTTGTTAGAAGACATCAAATACTTATAACTTTCCTAAGAGGAGCACTTCACTTCTTTTTATTATCAGCCTTGCTTTAAAAACTGTGCCTAAGGGTCAATCTGATTGAAAAAACAAAAACAAATATACTCCTGTCCCAAAGAGCCATCTATTAGAAATCATCATCTTTAGCTGCACAAAGACTAAGCAAAACTTTGAAATTAAAGTTGTTTTCTAAAAATATTTTTTGATACTGTGCCAGATCAATATTTTAAACAAGCTTTTACTCTCACTGCTTTTAAGGAATGAGGAATTGAAACACTCACTATAAAGAAGAGTGCTCATTCCACAAAGAGAATGAAGGGAATTAAGAACACTATCGTGAGCTCGCTATCCCACTGAATGGGAGAAACTCAACATACTGTTAAAATCAATAATCTGATAACCAGAGTTGGGAAGAGTAGGTAAATGTCCTTTTCCAGCCACTTTCTGTCTAAAGTTTATTTTTCCTGCTGTACTATACATTTTTTATATTAACTCTTTACTGAATTTTATGTAGCATTTTTGATCAGCCAGTACCAAATGAACCTTTTCTTTATCTTAAGGTATTAACCTCTTTTAAGATGAAGCTAAGCTTCAAAACATTGACTTATGTGGATTAAAACACACAGAGCCAAAATTTTAGTGGACAAAGTGTGTAGTTATTGTAAAAAGTAGTCATTACACAATGGTGCTTAGAGATTTTTTAAGTGATTCTCATACATAAACAGCAACTCAGAATGACCTGATTATGACTATATTTTCTTTACCAGTGTATCTCCCTTGATAACAAGATACTTCTTTGAAAAAAAAAAAAAACCTTTAAAAAGTATAGACAGCATATGCCTAATAACTTAGAATATGTAAGGTCAACATGACGACAAGAATATTCACCAAGTCTGGCACCAATATAAATGGTACCCAGTGGTTTATGTCAGTGATTAAAGAGACACAGTGCAAAACGTAAGCACAGACGAGGAGAGGGAAAACCTTAAGTCAGGTCCTGGCTGATTAATACATGACCTGTGCCAGTCGCAGAATTTCTTTGGATCTCGTTTTCTTCATCAGGAAAGCAAGGTAGAGATATCTTTAGATTTCTTTTATCTCTTAACATTCTGTGGATGTAGGCTTTTAAATATTATATTAAATATGTAGTCTGATTTTCATCTTAAATAGGGGTTTAATAACTACTGATTATATTAAGCAAAATTCAACATATGACTCCTTTTGATTCTAATTGCTAATGAATCTATCATGATAAGTCAAAACTAAACATTATATTCTCCATATAAATTGTTTTGTTTTCTGGTAATAAATATACTTGTTAGGTATCCAGTAATATTCCTGAGAATAGAGCTTGGATGATACATTTATTTCAGCATTTGCTATGAGTATCTTCAAAATAAGTGTTCATCACATCATTCTTTATGACCATCCCTGTACATTCCAGGACAACGCATTATGCTAACAAATAGGTATTAATATTTGCTGTGGGATAATTCAACATTTTCACTGGACTATGGGAACTACTATTTTATTGGTTACATTTTATTGAGATATAATTTACATACCATAAAATTCAGCCCTTAAAAAAAGTGCATTTTAGTGGCATTTGCATATATTCCCAAAACTGTGCAACCATCACCACCAATTCCAGGATATTTTCATCTAGTTTCCAAGGAAATCCAGAATAATGTTCTTCTATTGATATAAAATCTTTATTCTGTATGATTGTAAAATTGTTATCAGTATAAATGTTATATTATTTAAATATTTAAATTTATCATTTCTATTAATTAAAAATTTTAATGTTTTAGACTTGTGTTTTCTCCAGCATCTCTTTATGCTGTTGGTGAGGGAGGGGTTGCTGTCTTATGGTTGTAGGGACTTGAACACACAATACTCAGTCATAAGAGGATGAAATTGACAGCAATTCCTGGCTCATATATCCTCACAGCCTTCCATGGAAGGCCACATGGAGGCTGAACTCAGGAACAGATTGAAAAACTAGGGGCTCTAGGAGGCAGGCTTTATAATATCAAGAGGCAGGGGTGTTCCCAGTTCTGGTTGGCTTGTTTGCATCATTCTGTGGGCTGGCAGGGAACTGAAGTGCACTACTCAGGAATGAGCAGAGATTCTGCTTGGTCTCTTTGATGCGGAACTTGTTTGTCTAGGGAACCTGGTCTGTAGGAAGAGTGGGGAACTTGTAGGTAAGCCATTCAAAATCCCCGAATTTTACCAGATGTCAAGATAGCACATAATACTAGACTTTAATTTTAGGCCTTAATTTGAGTGAAATTAATGAAAAGAACATACTTGTTTTTAACTGTTTTGATGATTTGAAAGGTAACTTGATAATTATTTTGATACTTGAAGGAACAGACCTTCTGCATACATTTTAACCAGGGAACTACTAGTGTAGCCGTTGTCAATGATCAAGTGATGTTAGATTTAATGTAATTTTCCAAGATTAACAAATTTGAAATGTGTAGTCTGTACATTGAATTTATAGAGGATTAAAGTTGGAGCCAGACTTTCAGAAAATAGTTTAGGGGATACCTCTGTCGCTTTGATAACTTCCCAGTGTGGTGTTGATTGCAGGTTTCTGATTTTTTAAAGACATGTTTCCATGTCTAAGAAATATCTCTTCTAAAAAAATAATTAATAGAAATATCTTTTCTTAAAATCTGACCCAGCCCATCTGTAAAAACAAATGAAAAGGAGTTTACTAGGTTTGTGTATAAAATAGACATAGAGCACTTGCTCCAAGTAAACCCTTTGTTGGGTTTTTGTTTGAGGGAGAGGGAGAGAGAGAGGGAGAGGGAGAGGGACAGGGAGAATGCTTGTGAGTGTGAATGGGGCAGGGGCAGAGGGGGAGTGAGAGAGAAAATCTTAGGCTCCATGCCCAGTGCAGAGCTTGACACGGTGCTCAATCTCAGGACAGTGCAATCATGACCTGAGCCACAATCAGAGAGTCTGAGTCTTAAATGATTGAGCCACTCAGGATCCCCCAAGTAAACCCTTTGTAAGGAGATGAAAAAGTTTCAAAAAATATGCTGCTGTTTCTTCTTCTTCTTTTTCTTCTTTATTTAATATTAAGGCATAATCAACACATAACATATTAGCTTCAAGAGTATAATATAATGATTTGATACATGTATGCTTGCAAAATGATCAATACAATAATTCTAGATACCATCTGTCAATATATAAAGTTACAGTTTTTTTTCTTGTGATGTAAACATTTAAGATGTACTCTTTTAGTAACTTTCAAATATTCGGTACATTTTATGACTGCAGTCACCATGCTGTACATTACATCCCCATGACATATTTTATAACTAGAAATTTATATCTCTTGGCCTCCTTAATTCATCCTCCCTAGTCCCCTAAAGCCCCTCCCATCTGGCAACAACCAGTCTGTCCTGTGCATCTTTAAGTTTTCTTTGGTTGTTTTGTTTGTTAGTTTTGATTTTTAGATTTCATATATAAGTGAAATAATGTGGTAAGATTTCATTCATTTTTATAAAGCTGAATAGGATTTCACTGTATATCTATATATGTATATTTACTGCATCTTATTTATCCTGTGTCCATTGATGGACACTTAGTTGTATCCATATCTTGACTATTGTAAATAATACTGCAATGTACACAGGGGTGCATATATATTTTTGAATTAGTGTTTTTGTTGTCATTGGATAAATACCCAGAAGTGGACTGACTAGATCATATGGTAGTTCCATTTTTAATTGAGAAACCTCCATACTGTTTTACACAGTGATTGCACCAATTTATATTCCCACCAACAGTAAATGAGGGTTTCCTTCTCAGCCCTTGTTACTTCTTCTCTTCATTCTAACAGATGTGAAGTGATATTTCAATGTTTTTTTTTCTGTTTGTTTATTTTGAGAGAGAGAGAGAGAACATGAACAGAGGAGGGGCAGAAAGAGAGGGAGACAGAGAGAATTCCAAGCAGGCTCTACACTGTTAGCACAGAGCCCAGTGTGTGGCTTGAACTCATTAAACGGGAGATCATGACCTGAACTGAAATCAAGAGTCAGACACTTAATTAACTGAGCCACCCAGGCACCCCTCAAACCTATTTTGATTTACATTTTCCTGATGATTAGTGATGTTGGGCATTTTCTCATGTGCCTGTTGGCCATCTTTATGTCTTTTTTGGAAAAAAAAAACTTGTTCAGATCCTCTGTCCATTTTTAAATTGGATGGTTTGGTGTGTTACGTTTTTTTTTTCTCTGTTGAATTGTAAGAGTTCTTTATATATGTTGGATATTAACCTTCATTGATAACATGTGTAAATATATTCTCCCATTCATTTCGTTGCCTTTTTGTTTTGTTAATGGATCCCTTTGATGTGAAGTTTTGTTTGGTTTGATGTAGTCCCACTATCTATTTTTGATTTTGTTGCCCTTGCTTTTAGAGTCATATCCAAAAAAATCATTACCAATAATTGTATCAAGGAGCTTAACACTTATGTTATATTATAGTTTTGAGGTGTCAAGTCTTACATTCAAGTGTCTGATCTATTTTGAGTTAATTTTTGTGTATGGTTTAAGGTAGTAGTCTAGTTTCTTTTGCATGTTGCTTCCAGTTTTCCCAGTACCATTTATACTGAAGAGACTGTCCTTTTGCTGTTGTATTTTATTAGCTTTGTATTGTAAATTAATTGGCCACAATATTGTGGGTTTATTTCTGGACTCTTTTTTTTTTTTCTTTTCTTTCCTCCTCCTCCTCCTTCTCCTTCATCATCTCATTCTTCTTCTTCTCCTTCTCCTTCTTATTCTCCTTCATCATCTCATTCTTCTTCTTCTCCTTCATCATCTTCTCCTTCTCCTTATTTTTAGAGAGAGACAGTGGAAACAAGGGAGAGGCAGAGAGAGGGAGAGAGAGTGAGAGAGAAAGAGAAAGCGGGGCTCACCCAGGGCTTGTGTTTTTACATGAAGCAGGGCTAGAGCTCACTCTAAGTGGAGGTCTTGCTCACCTGATGTGGGTCTGGAGCTCACCAACTGTGAGCCACCCATGTGCTAATATTATTATTTATTACTCAGCAGCAGCTCATTTTCTTACATATTTCAACATTATAGCTGTTCATCACAGAACATCACCCCTAGTCATGATATGATGAAACTGATCCTCAGATGCAGAGGAAAAAGAAATGCAAATTTGATCATTGAAATTAAACATCCTGGATAGGATATATAAAGGTGACAGTTTCTTTACTGAGAATTAGAGGAAACACTCTTAGACTACTCTCTGACAGATTCAGTTCAACAAAAGGAGAATTTTCTGAAATAAAAGTACAGCCCTTAAGGCATTCACTCTGTTGCTAAGGGAGGCCAGAAACACCTCTAGAAATTTCCAAAGACATGATAGACTTTCATAGGCTTGGGAATAATATTCTATTGATGGTAGCAAGGAAAAGTAGATAAGAACTTGAAAAAAACTGTAACACACATTTAAGAATTCTATACACAAAGCAAGGGATTGTGAAAGCTAGAGATAACCAACCTTAGAAACAGTAGTCATCCCTGAATGTATTTTATACATTTAATTTAAAAATTGAAAGGAAATATTTCAGGGATGATATATTATTTTCCTCAATATTGTGTTTAGAGACAGTTTTAATTGGATTTATCAGTACAAAAACCAATTAAGAACCAAAAGAGAAAGGGAAAAAAGGAGGCGAAAGTGAAGCATTAAAAACATAGAAAATATTTTAATTTGTAATGAGATATTACAATTTCCCAAAGATGTATAGGAATCTACTTTTTTTCTCATAGTCATTACTTTTTCCTAGGCAGATATATCACTTTTAATTTATTTAATTATTATGGGTAGATTTAATATATTAATATTTTAAATCTAACATTTTGAAAAAGATTTTTTAAAAATATATTCAACTTTGAATTATTTCATTCTCTAGAGATTTCTGAGTGATAATCATCTTGTTTTACTACAGACATAACAAGACCATTTTGTATGTTGATGATCTTTGATTCCATGGTACTTGAAGTAGTGCCACAGGGATGTGCTTGTTAATGATGACATTAAGATCTTGTAATGAAACCATAGTATTTGGTGAAAGTTATATACTTACCTTTAATCATTGTCTCTGTATTAAAAATATGTTTCTTATATGTCTCAACTGATTCAAAATATCTTTTTAGTGACCTCTTCCTCCCCTGTGCTCTCATTGTAACCATTACCCACCACTCCCACACCTTTTGAAAAATAGCCTTAGCTGAGTGGCTATCAGTATTTATTCAAGCAAATAAGTGCCAAAGTGAATCTTGCTCCAAAGAGCTAGTATTTTCCATGTAACAGTGCTTTTATCTGGTTCTTCTTAAGAAATTACCATGATTTTTTTCTCAAGTCTCCAGTGATTCTTCATTCACTGTGAAAAGTGTATATTACTTTATAGATAATTATATACATGTCACAGTCTGTATGAACATAGGTGATTGCACCTGTAGGTGCAATATAGGTAATCTTTATTAACATATCATATATGTACATTTATATTATATTAGCACTTTATCCAAATATCTATATCACATGTAGTCATATATGTGTATTCACGTTTGTAAATATGTTGATCAAATGTGTATATCACATGTAGTCATATATGTGTATTCATGTAGATGTTTTTAAATATGTTGATAACCAGTAAAAATCATTTAAAAAATAGAGAAGATTTTTTCTTTTTTTAAAAAATTATTTTTAATGATTTTTTCTTATTTCTGAGAGAGAGAGGGGGAGAGAGAGAGAGAGTGTGAGCAGAGGGTCAGAGAGAGAGGGAGACACAGAATCTGAAGCAGGCTTCAGGCTCTGAGCTAGCTGTGAGCACAGAGGTCGACAGGGGGCTTGAACCCACAAACCGTGAGATCATGACCTAAGCTGAAGTCCGATGCTCAACCAACTGAGCCACCCAGGCATCCCGAACATTTTTTTTTAAATTCCTTTTAATTTTGGCACCATAAAAATGTATTTTAACTTTGTAAATTTATATCAAGTGTATCTTTTCTCTTTGTACTTGCAAACAGATGTAATCTCCTTCTCTTTTTTAAATAATCTAGTGTCATTATTTTAGGGCTTAAGTACAAAAAATATTCCAGCTATGAGTTTTTCAAAGAATCTAAATTCCTAGATTCCCTAAACATGATCTGCTGGGATTGAGGGAAAGCTGTAGCATGTGCACTTTTAACATTTTAGTGACTCTGATGCAGATATTTCTTGGGCCACATTTTTGAATATTCTGTTCTAGATGGTCATCAGCTAGATTAGTATCAAATGCAATTTATGCATTAAATAACTTACCTCTTGAGGGCTTTAATAAATATTGGATCTTTCACTGAATTGGTGAGTTGTTCTTACTCTAAGAAGAATGTTAGAATTAAAAACAAAAAACCTCCAGTGTTCTATATTTCTCTGTATAATGAACTTCATTGCTATGGGTTGTGTTTTCAAATGGAACTCTGAAGTTGTAATTCACACGTAGTTCCTCTCCAGTATTCCCAATTTATATGTAGCTGAGGAGACTCTGTGTGGAATAAAGAAGACATGAGATACCCTCATAACCAACCAGCAGACTCTTGACCTTTTACTTAAATAAGGGGGTCTAAAGGCAATAATCAAAGAAAGTTCTGCATAGATGTCCTTCAAAAGACACCTCAAAAAATGGAGAGGTAATGGCAAAAGTACCCATTATCCTGCCTAAAACTGACAAGATGTTATCCAAGTGTGGGATACTTACTTCATACCTTAGTTGTATGAGGGAAATATTTACTCAATGAAACTTGGAAAATTAGTTTTCCTCTAAGACTGATACTCTGGCAGGCCTCATAATGTCTGGATGTGTGCCTTGAATCTTCTATTTTTTCAATTAGTAATACATCAAAAATAAATTCAAAGGGTTAAAAAATAGAGACAAAAGTAATTTTCTGTTTTGTCCCTGTACACAGACCTCTATATTTCCTCCTTAGAGGTATCTGCTATTATGCATTTCAATATGTATATTCCCAGAGTCTATTGAGTATTGTGGTGTGTATGTGTGTGTGTGTGTGTGTGTGTGTGTGGAGAGAGAGAGAGAGAGAGAGAGAGAGGTAGGGGGAGGAAGAATATAAATAAATGTAGGTCAAGAAATTCCCTTGATTTTAAATTAGCAGAAGTCATTGTATTAAAGAGTGACTTAGTGCCTCAATTAATGTCACTGGGAAGCATATTTACCACCAGAGAGTGACTGAGATACCAGAGGATATATAATAATATATTCTTCAAGTAAGCATGTATTCTCTCAGGGGAAAAATGGAATTTTTAAAGCAGATACTGCTTTCAGCAGACAACAGAAATTTATACGAGAATGCATTTTAGCATAATGAAAATTACCAGAGTTTTAGGATCCCTCTTGAGATTGTGGAAGCACTGATAACCAATCACTTGTTCTGGCAGAGTAAAATCAATGAGTGGCCTAATGCAGTAATGCGTTTGGAAGGCAATTTGGAAGTAAAAGGAAAAATTGCTTCCCTTGACCCCATCATGAAAGTTCTCTGTAATATCTAGCAAAAAAGGTTTCAGAAAGATAAAAAATAATAATGGCCCCAAAGGGGCAAAGTTCATAACTGATTATTGAATAAGAATGACTTTGAAAATAAAACTTTAATTGAATACTATTTGTAAGATACCATGCTAATATTATAAAAAACACTGGAGGAATTTTCAGTATAGTTAGGAAAGACGTATATGTGAAAAGATCATCTTTGTTTAGAAAGTGAGGCCATCCTAAGTGGAATCTGTGAGTAGCATTGTTTTCAGACTAAAAGCTACTCTTTATCCTTTTTCCAAAGTCCAGTAGCTCATTCAGGTTAATGAGAGGATCCCTGGCAGCAGGTGGATGGGTATTGTTCACATCTTGGATTATCCAGATGCTCCTTGACTACATATCAAATTTCAAGAATTTTAGTTCTTTTTTGGGCTATACTAGTAGCCCTTTCCAACAGCCTATGTAACTGATTTTTGGTAAAGTTATCAATAATTGAGTAGTATCTGGGCGTTAGAGGATATCACAAGTATATCATCTTAGGTAAAATTCCTTTGCATATAGGGGCATGTGTGTCTCTGTCAATATTTTAACATGATGAAACGTTTATTTAAAAAAAAAAAAAGACTATATGGTTTTGAATCCAGTCAAATTATATTCATCTTCCTTGTCCAGGTTTACAACTGATTGAGAGGCAGACAGGAAACATGTTAAAAATAACAGTTTCATCCTTGGTGAAAGCAACATTGGAATCCATAGCTTAAATCCATAGGTAGAATGGGCCTGTCCTCCAACATTAGACTGGGTAAATTTTTCCACCTAGTCATTGATCAGTTGGGCAGCCACAATCTTCATCTATAAGAGGAGACCTTTTACTGCAATGGATGAGAGCACTTTGGAATGCATACACCCTACTGAGCCAGTTAGAAGGAGAACCTGAAGGGGACAGGGCCGTGTTTTCCCTGTTCCTTCTTTCAAATGCACCAATCAGATCATTTATTTTTTCTCCTTCCTAGGAAGTGGATTTCAGATCTGAGGCCACTACAGTTGTGCCTGGGGCATTGTATTCTATTAGAAATTAAGGAAGTTTAAGGACAAATGAGATCTTGTTCAGAGGAATGATAACACAGTTTGAAGGCATTCCTACTGAATAAATTTAGAGCATGAGCATCCCCAAATGATAATATATACAGTTGATCATGAACCCTAATGATAATAAATACATATCTGCATATATATGTACATATGTAGATATGCACATACATAAATGAGAAAGGGGGAAGAGGGGAAGAAACATTTTTGTCAACAATGTGCTAGATATAAACGTATATGGAATGATAGAATTGGAAACTCAGTGTTTATAACTGATGCAGGAAAAGGCCATCAATTAATGCTAAAATCATTATATCGGTGATTATTGAGGAACAGGATCTTCAAATGTTGGCAAAAACTCCAGCATAAAGAGTAAGGGGATAATGTACATTTACAGTGGCCAGAACTGGCAGTCATTATCTTAGCCAGATGAGTACACTTACAGTCGATTATCAGTAATAGTAAGGCAATGTGATAATTTTTACTTTCTGGTATGATGCAACATGAAGAAAATCACCTGTAATGTATTCTTGCTAATAATGTTATCCTGAACAGTCCAAATTTTAGCAAAAGGAAGAAAGAGGAAGGAAGGGAAGAGAAAGGGAAGAAAGGAAGCAAAGGAAGATGAGAATGAATTAATACAGGGAGAGAGGAGGAAGCAATACAGGAAGAAGGAAGGAAGAGTTATTTTGTCATTCTCTTTCTGCCCCACAGCAATTTGTTTCTCTTGAATTATTATACTACTCCCACCCAGGCAGCGACAGGTTTTGGTTCTTTTGTTTTATTCTGTTGGCTATTCTGTGTAGAATTTCTTAATTTTAGAAGCTAGTACATTTCAAGTAATAATTCAAAATTAGTATTTATACTAGTAATAATATTAATATTAATAGGATTTATAACCAAATAGTCTCTTGTAATTTTTCTGGCGAGGACTAATTAGTCAACACATTCCTGAAAAATGCATTGGCTTTTTAAATAGAAATGTACGTGGTATGTATCATAGGTATTCAATACACAAACTTCATGTACGAAATTACATTTTTATGAAAAGCTAGTTAATTCACTGAAGGCCACTCAAGAGCTATGCTAATCAAAATGATGCTGTTTTATAGAGCAAGATGATTTATCCACAGCTACTCAGGCTAACGGTTACAGGAAACTAGTTTGTAAACATGGCCATCATCAGGTAGGATTTTAAAGGGTTTGCTATTTTCTCTGATAATTAATTCCTTAGAATTTCCAGTTTCAGATCCTAGGACAGCCACACAGTTTCCTATTTCTGTTTGCCTGTAATCATACAAAAGAGGAAAGTATAAATTTATATTAGTAAAATATAATATTAATTTGCTTTTCTCTGTCAGTTCTTAGAAACTGTCTTTTGCCTTGATGAACATTATGATGCCATTATAAAAACTGCTCTCTCAATATTTAAAGCAAATTAGGTTTACAATTATGTGATTGTGTTTCCAAATGCCAAAAGTAATTTGCTCTGACAGGAGGAATTTTCTTCCGTAGACAAGTGTTCAAGCTCTTCCATTGTTTAATGGCAAAATAAATAGGAAATTTCTCTTTTTGTACCTGAATATACTTTATTTAGCTTCCTTCCATCTGCTGTGCAAATGCTCTTGTAAAACTGTATCCCATGGCAACCCCCAATGGTATTTTAGCTGTCTTGTCTCCCAAGTGAGCTCATCTCTCCCAGGGAAGCCACCTTAACACTTCAAGGACACGCATTTTCAGTAATTCGGAAAGGGCTTGGATTTTGAGAATGCTCTCTGCAATTTCCATCATAAGACATTGTATATACATTCCTGTATACTTACAAGAAGGCACTTGATTTTCTCATGGTATTTGAATCCTGTTTAAAACCCAAAGAAGAGAATGAGTCACGTTATTTTCTGAAATCATTACCCTCCTGTCTGTAGACAAAGAAATGACAGATAATCATTTTTTGAAATCAATGTGAAGGAAGTCTTCTAGAAAGTTAAATGAAATAAAGGCTTATACATTTTGAATTTTAGTGGGCAGAAAAATTCTCAAGTCCATTTATTTCATATTTATAATACGCAACTGTATCAATTAACTTGTTAATTTACACTGAGAGACTTATGGCACACTGAAAAGAACACTGAGCCAAAATCAGCCAATCTGGGATCTTTTCCAGCGGGAGCCACTTACTGCCAAAGTGTTTGGAAATCATTTAATCTCTCCAGGCCTCAATTTTCCAGTTTAGAGAATGGGTAAAACTTCACAAGGTGTTGTGAAGATAAGAGATTCTTGTAAGAATTCCTCATTTGTAACAAAGTACTATGCAAAGTTTATTATACACTGTACTCCAACAGTTTATTATTGTGAATATTGTCTATATATAGATAAGACAATGATACTATAGCTTGAAGCACATTTATTTAAAACAATGAAATGGAGTGAAATTCCAAATGAAATCATTGTTGGTATTTAAAATTTTGAGTAAGAAAGAAAAAATAAAGTGCCTCCTGAATAATCTTTCTTAGGAAACCAAAACACTCCATAATGTTTTTGAATTTGAATTTAAAATTTGAATTTAAAATGGCTTTTGTACCTTTGAATATACATCCATATTTTAATAACTGTTTTCAAAGCCTAATTACTTTGAAAAATACTTTAACATTCTATTGTGATAAAACACTCTGAAGAAACTAAAATTCAAATATGCTGAAAAATATGTTTATTCTAAAAAGATCTTATTCTGTGTTTCCTTACAGATTTTATCATTGGTGCTTAAATTTAAAATGATAATGCTTATAAAAGTAATGTGTGACTTTTGCAGTCTAATGAATCTTACTCAAAACCTTATTCTAATTTATTGCAAATGCTTTTACAAAACTCTTGTTTTTCTTTTTTCTTTAATATTTTTATTTATTTCTAGGAGAGAGAGAGCGAGACAGCATGAGCAGGGGAGGGTCAGAGAGAGAGGGAGACACAGAATCTGAAATAGGCTCCAGGCTCTGAGCTGGCAGTCAGCACAGAGCCTGACGCGGGGCTCGAACCCACGAACCGTGAGATCATGACCTAAGCGAAAGTCGGACGCTTAACCGACTAAGCCACCCAGGCGCCCCACAAAACTCTGGGTTTTAAATTACAAAATGGACTTGATCAAAATTTGGTAACACAACATTTACTTTCTAAAATAAATGATGATTTTAGAAAAATTTTGTTTTTTTTAAAATTTTTTTATATAAATATTTTTATTTCTAGGGGAGAGAAAGAGAGAGAGACAGCGTGAGCAGGGGAGGATCAGAGAGAGAGGGAGATACAGACTCTGAGATGGGCTCCAGGCTTTGAGCTGGCAGTCAGCACAGAGCCTGACGCGGGGCTCGAACCCACGAACCGTGAGATCATGACCTAAGCAAAAGTCGGACGCTTAACTGACTAAGCCACCCAGGCGCCCCTATTTTAGAAAAATTTTAAAACTGGAAACTTATTTAGAATAGGAGTTTATTAAAGAATATTCAACATTTAATTGTATTTACTGATATTGAAGAAACCATGGGGGGAAATCTACATTGAGCCAACATTTATTATAATAAAAATGATATAGTGAAAAAATACATAAAATCATATAATCAACTAATTCAAAGGTGAAAATAAGTCAGTGGAAATGCATATCACTGCACTTTTCAGTGACCGTCTCTCTGAGACTTTGCAATCCTTTTGGATAATTTATTCTCAGATAATTTATTTCAGCTACCAAATTAGAAGTAAAGTCTCAAATAGATTTCTATTTTTGCTTAACTACAATTATACAAAATAGGAAGGTACAGATTTATACTGCTAAAAGACATTGACTTGTTTTTATTAACCAACTCTTTGAACTCTGTTTTTTGTGTTATCAAACTACTATAAAACTGCTTTATTTAGTTTTAAAATGAGTTAAATTTGAAATTTAAAAAGTTTTAATGTTTATTATTTTTGAGAGAGTACAAGTGGGAGAGGTGCAGAGAGAAAGGGGCAAGGATGATCTGAAGTGGGCTCTAGACTCACAGCAGTGAAAACCATGAGAGCTTGACCTGAGCAGAAGTTGGACACTCAACCAACTGAGCCACCCGGGAGTGCCCCAGATTTACAATTTTGAGTTTCTATTTTTAAAAAAATGTTTTTAATGTTTTATTTATTTCTGAGAGAGAGAGAGAGAGCGAGAGAAAGGCAGGTAATGTGAGCAGGGGAGGGTCAGAGAGAGAGAGAGACAAAAAATCCAAAGCAGGCTCCAGGCACTGAGCTAGCTGTCAGCACAGAGCCCAACACCGGGCTTGAACCCACAAACCGTGAGATCATGACCTGAGCCAAAGTCAGACGCTTAACCAACTGAGCCACCCAGGCGCCCCTTGAGTTTGTATTTTTAAATGACAAATTACAATTATTGTGACAAGGGCTCTTCCCTCATCTTAATCACTATTCTGTTGTAGGACACAAAAAATGCACATTCTGGATGGGCTATTATAACCCTTTTAAATAACCGTTTAAGCGTCTCTGTGCCAACCTCTTCTTCTAGGCCTCCTAGAGCCTTTTAATTCAGAGAAGTATTTAAAAATCTCAAACCCTATCCTGTTTACCTTTCCCTTCTTTCCCTTTGCCATCCTTTTGGATGATTTCTTCACATTTTAAATAATCCAGTTCAAAACCTAATAGGTGTAACCAAACAAGGTAGCATTTATACAGACTTGATGTTGAGATGTGAGACAACAGAGCAAGGTGTTGGGAATTTAAGAAGGGTAAAGAGGGAGCCTACCTAGTGCTGGCCTAGTACAAGATAATTGGACTATGATAGTGGTGAACAGGGCGGCTACATGAAGGTCGTCATCCTATACTGGGTTTTAGAGCCCAGTAGAAGGAGAGGTCCCCAAGGGGAAGTGGATTATAGATATTGTGCATGTTGTTTCATGTTTGCAGAAGAGTATTTTTATGTAGTGGGATTGCTAAGTCAATGGGTAAATATCCTTGAACAATTTTTAGAGTATTGCAGAGATTTTTCCATTCTGAGTTCTCCCCCGCCCCCCGCAATGTATATGTGTACATACATTGTTTGCCTTATAGCTCTGCTACAACGTGTTCTCATTTTTGCCAATCTGATAGGTGAGACATAGTATCTTAGGATATTTTAAATTTTTCTTTATTATGAGTACATGAACATCATTTCATGTATTTAATGGTCATTTGTAAGCAGGAATACCTTGGGGATAACTGCAGGTTTGGTTCCAAACCACCAACACAAAACAAATATCTCAATAAAGTGAATCAAATGAATTTTTTGGTTTCCTGGTACATATAAAAGTTATGATTACATTATGCTATAATCTATTAAGTTTCTAATAACATTATGTCTGAAAGAACAATGCATATAACCTGATTTAAAAGTACTCTGTTGCTGAACAATGCTAACCATCGTCTCAGCTTTCAGCAAGATGATCTCTTCATAATCTCTTTGGTGGAAGGTCTTGCCTTTATGTTGATGGCTTCTGTGTTATCGGGGCGGGGGGGTGGTTGCTAAGGTTGGGGTGGCTGTGACAATTTAAAAAAATTAAAAACAACAGTGAAGTTTGACTCTTCCTTTCACAAATAATTCCTCTGTAGTGTGTGATGCTGTTTGATAGCATTTTACCACTGTAGAACTTTTTTCAAAATTGGAGTCAGTCTTCCCAAACCCTGCTGCTGCTTTATCAACTAAGTTTATGTAATATTCTGAATCCTTTGTTGTTATTTCAACAGTCTTGACAGCGTCTTCACCAGGAGTAGATTGCATCTGAAGAGACCACCTTTTTTTTTTTTGCTTGTTTGTTTTTTTTGCTCAGCCATAAGAATCAAATCCTCATTCTTTACAATTTTATTTGAGATTCCAGCAATGTAGTGCCATCTTCAGGCTTCACATCTAATTCTAGTTTTCCTGTTGTTTCCATTACATCTACAGTTACTTCCTCCATTGAACCCCTCAAAGTCATCCATGAGGGTTGAAATCAACCTGTTTCAAACTTATTCATGTTGCTATTTTGACCCCTTCCCATGAATCATGAATGTTTTTAATGGCATCTAAACTGGTGTACCATTTCCAGAAGATTTTCAATTTATTTTGCTCAGATCCATCTAAGTTGTCTGTGGCAGCTATAGCCTTACAAAATGTATTTCTTAAATAAGAAGACTTGAAGGTTAGAATTATTCCTTGATCCATCGGCTGAAGAATGGATATGGTGTTAGCAGGCATGAAAACAACATTAATATTGTTGTACTTCCCATCAGAGCTCTTCGGTAACCAGTTACATTGTCAATAAATGTTATAGGAAGAATCTTTTTTTTTCTTTTTTTTAGCCATAAGTTTCAACATGGATTAAAATGTTCAGTAAACCATGTTTAAACAGATGTGCTGTCATTCAGACTTTGTGGTTCCATGTATAGAACACAAGCAGAGTAGATTTCCCATAATTCTTTTTTCTAAGTTTATTCATTTTGAAAGAGAGAGAGAGACAGACAGAAAGGGAAAGAATGAGAGCAGGAGAGGGGCAGAGAGAGAGAGGGAGAGAGAGAAGAGAGGGAGAATCCTAAGCAGGCTCTTTGCTGTCAGCGTAGACCCCGATGTGGGGCTTGAATGTACAACTGCAAGATCATGACCCAAGCAGAAATCAAGTTGGACACATAATGGAATTTGCCATGCAGGTGCCCCTCCTATAATTCTTAAGGGCCCTAGGATTTCCAGAATGATAAATAAGCATTGGTTTCAACTTAAAGTGACCAGCTGGATTAGCACCTAACAAGAGAGTTAGCCCATCCTTTGAAGCTTTGAGACCAGACATTGACCATTCTTTTCTAGCCATGTAAGTTCTAGATGGCATCTTTTTCCAATGTACATCTGTTTGTCTACATTGAAAATCTCCTGTTCAGGGTGGCCACCTTCATTAATTATCTTAGCTAGATCTTCTGGATAACATGATCAATTTCATCAATATTTGCTGCTTTACCTTGGACTTTTGTGTTATGGAATTGGCTTCTTTCCTTACCCTTATGAACCAAACTCTGCTAGCTTTGTATCCTCCTTACCTCTTTCAGTCTCCATAGTATTGAAGAGAGTTGGGTTTTTACTCTGGATTAGACTTTGGCTTAAAGGAATGTTGTGGCTGACTTGATTTTCTCTCCAGATCACTAAAACTTTCTCCAATCAGCAATAAGGCTGTTTTGCTCTTTTTTAAAAAAAAAATCATTTGTGTGTTCAATGGAGTAGCACTTTTCAGTTCCTTCAAGGACTTTTCCTTTGCATTCACAGCTTGGCTAATTGTTTGGCGCAAGAGGTCTAGCTTTTGGGCTATCTTGGCTTTCAACGTGCTGTCCTTACTAAGCTTAATCATACATAGCATTTGATTTAAGTGTGCAACTTTTTTTTTTCACTTGAACCTTTAGAGGCCATGGCAGGGTTCTTAATTGGTCTAATTTCAATAATGTGTCTCAGAGACTAGGGAGGACCAAGGAGAGAAAGTGAGACTAGGGAATGGTCTGTCAGTGGAGCAATCAGAAGAAAGTATTTATCAAGCAAGTTCTCAGTCTTATATGGGTATGTATGGTTTATGGCCTCAAAACAGTTATAGTGGTAACATTAAAGGTCACTGATCACAGTTAACCCTAATGAATATAATAATAAAAAAAGTTTAAAATATTGAAAAAATACCAAAATATGACACAGAGACAATGAAGTGAACAAGAGCTGTTGGAAAAATGATACCAAGAGACCAGTGCAACACAGGGTTGCTATATACCTTCAGTTTGTAAAAAACTCAGTATCTGCAAAGCACTATAAGGTGATGCACAGTAAGTTGAGGCATTCCTATATCTTTTCATGCAAATTCTCTGTTCATGCTTTTCAACGATTTTTTAATTTAAGAATAATTAATAAAACACTGTTATATTAGTTTCAGATGTACAATATAATGATTCAACAATTCTATACATTTCTTAGTGCTAATCAGATACATTTATCCTTAATCCCTTTTATCTATTTTTCACCCATGCTCCACACCCACTTTCCTCTGGCAGCCATTAGTTTGTTAATTGTACTTGAGTCTGCTTTTTTGTTTGTCTTTTTTTTAATTTGTTCATTTGTGTTTCTTAAATTCCACATATGAGTGAAGTCAAATGGTATTTTTCTTTCTCTGGCTGACTTATTTTATATAGCATTATATTCTCTAGGTCATCCACATTGTTGCAAATAGCAAGGTTTCATTCTTTTTTTTAATGACTGATAATATTCCATTGTATGGATATACCACAGCTTCTTTATCTATTCATAGACAGAGACACTTGAATTGCTTCCATCTCTTAGCTATTGTAAATGATACAGCAATAAGCATAGAGGTGCATATATCTTTTTGAATTAGTGTTTTCATTTTCTTTAGGTAAATATCCAGTAGTGCGATTATTGGATTGTAAGGCAGTTATAGTTTTAAATTTTTGAGGAAACTCCATACTGTTCTCCACAGTGACTGCATGAACTTTCATTCCCATCAACAGTGCAAGAAGGTTCCTTTTTTCTCCACATCCTCACTAACACTTATTGTTCTTGTGTTTTTGATTGTAGCCATTCCCTCAGTTGCCTTTTAGTTTTGTTGGTTGTTTCCTTTGCTGTGCAGAGGCTTTTTGTCTTGATGAAGTCCTAATAGTTTATGTTTACTTTTGTTTTGCATGCCTCCAGAGTCATGTCTAGTAAGAATTTTTGTGACTCTGGCTGAGGTTAAAGAGGTTGCTGCCGGTGTTCTCCTCTAGGATTTTTGTGATTTTCTGTCTCACATTTAGATTTTTCATCCATTTTGAATATATTTTTGTGTATGGTGTAAGAAAAGTAGCTCTGTTTCATTCCTTTGCATGTTGTCCAGTTTTCCCAACACCATTTGTCAAAGAAACTGTCTTTTACCCATTGTGCATTCTTGCCTCTTTTGCCATTGATTAATTGACCGTAAAAATTTGGGGTATTTTTGGGACCCTATTCTTTTCTATTCCTAAAACTATAAAATTCCTAGAAAAAAGCATAGGCAATAATTTCTTTGTTACCTTTGGCAAGGGAAACAAAAGCAAAGTTAAACAATTGAGACTACACTAAAATAAAAAGTTTTATTTTTTAAATAAGCTTTTGCACAGCAAAGTAAACCTCTGACAAAAGAAAAAGGCAACCTATTGAATAGAAGAAGATATTTGCAAATGATATACTTGATAAGGGATTGATATCCAAAATATATAGAGAACCTATAGAACTCGGTACCAATATGAAATTGACAGAGGACATGAACAGATATTTTTCCAAAGAGGACAAACTGGTAGGTAACAGACAGATAAAAAGATTTTCAACATCACTCATCATCATGGAAATGCAAATAAAAACCACAGTGAGATACTACCTCACACCTGTCAGAATGGACAAAATTAACAACCCTAGAAACAACAGATGTTGGTGAGGATGCAGAGCAAAGGAAACTCTCTTACAATGTTGGTGCAAAAACAAACTGGTGCAAACACTCTGAAAAACAGGAGACTCCTCATAAAGTTAAAAATAGAACTACCCTATGATCCAGTAGTTGCACTACTAGGTATTTAACCAAAGGATGAAGGAGTGCTGATTCAAAGGGGCACATGCACCCTGATGTTTACAGTATGAAAACAACCTAAATGTCCATTGACTGATGTTTGGATAGAGAAGAGGTATGTATCCACACACACACACACACACAATGTAAAATTATATAATATGTATGTGTGTTCATATACACACATATGTATATATGTATATATGTGTGTGTATATATATGTACACACACAATGGAATATTATATGTGGATACACACACAATGGAATATTATTCAGCCANGTATATATGTATATACATGTGTGTATATATATGTACACACACAATGGAATATTATATGTGGATACACACACAATGGAATATTATTCAGCCATCAAAAATAATGAAATCATGCCATTTGCAATGATGTGAATGGGCCTAGAGTGTATTGTACTAAGTGAAATAAGTCAGAGAATGTCAAATACTATGTGATTTCACTCGTGTGGAATTTAAGAAACAAAACAGATAAACATAGAATGGAAAAAAAAGGGGGGGAGGCAAACCATAAGAGTTCTTAATAATAGAGAATAAACNGCACTCGTGTGGAATTTAAGAAACAAAACAGATAAACATAGGAGAATGGAAAAAAAAGGGGGGGAGGCAAACCATAAGAGTTCTTAATAATAGAGAATAAACTGAGGATTGCTGGAGGAGTGGTGGGTGAAGGATGGACTAAATGTGTGGTGGGTATTAAGGAGGGCATGTTTTTGTGATAAGCCTTGGGTGTTATAGTTAAGTGATGAATCAGTAAATTCTGCCTCTGAAACCAATATTATGCTATACATTAACAAGGTAGAATTTAAATAAAAACTTTAAAGCAAGAATGAATGTTGAATGACAAAAATATTCTCAGCACTTAAAATGATCATAAAATTTTCTTTATAAGTCTGTTTATATGATGATTTATACTAATGGATTTCCTCATATTGAACCATCCTTGCATTTCTGGAATAAATCTCACTGTAATAATGCATTAAGTTTTTAAAGGAGCAATTAGATTCTATTTGCTAATATTATACTTAATGATTTTTTTAATGAATTGACCTATAGATTATAGCTTTCTTATGTAGTACAATTTAATCAAGCATTGGTATTATATTCACCTCATAAAAACAATTAGGAATGTTATTTTGTGTATTCTCAAGAACAATTTAAATAGCATTGACATTATTTGGTCTCTGAGCATTTCATTGATTTTGTCTGTGAAAATATATGAGTCTGGTTATTTGGTGTGTGGTATTTGCTTTATAAGTTTATTCATTTTTTTTGAAGTGGTTCCACTTAAGCTTTGTTCCCGCTGCTGTCAATTTCTTTAAAATATATTTTCTTATGGAATTATAAATTTCAGCTAGAGTTTTCAATTCATTTTGCATATACTCATGCAAATGTCTTAGTAGTTTTGAACATCATCAGTTTCAAAGGTTATTGCATTGTTCTTACTTATCAGTTGGTGTTATTATGATTTCTGTCATCTGTTCATTAGTTTAGCTCATGGTTTTGATGGTTTTATTATTTTTTTTCTCAAAGGATAACTTGTTATTACTTCTTCACAAAATGGTTAACCACAGTGTTTTTATATTTACTTATTTTTTTTCCTTTTGGTTTACTTTGTTCTTAAGCTGTTGAATTTAATATTTGACTCATTTAAACATTTTTTAAAAATTTGTGCTGATTTATGTATTTAAAGATATGAATTTCCTCTGACTGATTTATCATAAATGGTAAGTTTTGACATCCTGAGATGTCACTATCATTATTTTTAAAATGTTTTAATTTTGACAACAAATGATCACTTCGAGTCTGGAATTGAGTAAGTTTTTAAAAATTTTGAGTGATGGAGATTTTAACAATTTTTGTTATTTTTTAGTTTTATTGCATTGTGACTAAGGAATATTGTTTGTATTATTTCTACTCTAAGATGTGCTAAGATTTTTTGAGGATCTCCTGTACGGCTAATTTGTATTCATATGAAGACTTCTCCGTGAATCTACTTGAGTTTGTTTATTTTGAGGGTGGTTGTGTTGTTATTTATTTTAGGCATTTATAACTCTTATATCTTCATTGTGATTTTTGGCCTTTATCACTGCAAGATGTCATTCTACATGCTTTTTGTTTTGTTGCCTGTTTTCATGTTTTTGGATCTGAATTTTACTCTCTTATATTAGAATTGAAAATTACTACATTTGACTGACAGACCATTTTATTTGCTTTGGCTAGAATACCTTTGCATATCCTATTATATTTTGCTTTTTTGAATCAACTTTGTTTATCTGTGGATCTACTATTCAGAACAGAATTCAGTTTTGCTTTAAAAAAATTAAAGGTGAGGGGCACCTGGATGGCTCAGTCAGTTAAGCATCCGACTTTTGGTTTTAGCTCAGATCATGATCTCACATTTCATCAGTTTGAGCCCCATGTTGGGCCCTGCACTGGCAGCAGAGCAGTATACTCTGTATACTGTACTATTTTGTAATATTTTTATTTAGCAAGATATGCAACTTTGTTTTAACGATACTTGTTACCGTTCTCTCGCTGCTTTCCTTTTTTTCTGTTATTTGTTTTGTTAGCTTTAGTGTTAAGTAATATCCATTTTTAATACTTTCTATGTGCTAATCATCTAGTCTTCCATTTTTCTTCTCATATCATAATTGAATTATTTCTACTGTGTCTATATTCATAACCTTTACTTACTATTCTTCCACAAATATTCCAATCCATCTTTTTCTCTTTAGTTCACAAATAAATATATACAATGTTCCTCACGACTTAATTTGTTAAAATTTTCCTAATTGTCTTTTGATTATCTAGAGCTCTGTCCAAGGAAGGGTTCACAAGTATAGCATCCTCTTAGTTCTCGAAAACTTAAAATCATTTTTGCTAAGCCTTGACGCTTAAAAATAACATGGCAGTGTCTAAACTCATCTCACACCTTTCATTACTTCATTGATTATGTGTCACCAAAATTTTCATATTTTGCGTATTTCTGTCAAGAGGTTGGTGGTCAACCAAATTTTCTTTTGTTTCTCTGTGAAACATTTCTTTTTCATTGTAGGTCTAGAGGATGTTTTTCTGTATCTCAAAATTTAATAATTTTATTAGGATACTTATTAGTATGTTTTGTTTTTGCCTATTTTTTTAAGTGCACGTTGACACTTTTAATACATAAAGAATTTTTCTTTTTGGAATATTTTCTTGAATATATTTGAAAATATTAGTTCCATTTCACTATTTGAATTTTCTTCTTAGTGATCCTAATTGTTTGCTTCTATTTATTTCTTTGCTTAAATCATCTTTTGCTGTACTTATAGTTAAGCACTTTAATTGATGTTGTCTGTGTTCTGTCATCACTAGGACTCAACTTTACTTACCCTTCTTCTGTTTTCATAATCTGCCCCTGCCTAGGAATGGATGCAAACTGTCAATGTTGATTTTTTAAAAATAATATTTAATGTTTATTTATTTTTGAGAGAGAGAGAGTGGGGGAGGGGCAGAGAGAGAGGGAGACACAGAATCCAAAGCAGGCTCCCGGCTCTGAGTTGTCAGCACAGGGCCTGATGGAGGGCTCAAACTCACGAACTGCAAGATCATGACCTGAGCCCAAGTTGGATGCCAAACCAACTGAGCCATCCAGGTGCCCCTGTCAATGTTGATTTCATATATTCATTTACTTGTTATTAAAAGTGTTACGACTGTCTCTTAATTATGCTGTAGGGACTGTCTCTTAATTATGCTGTAGGATATGGGTGATTTTGTTTTATTAACTTATTGATTTGTAGTTTCTGGAGAAGGCATAAAGAGATTTACATTGATGTGATTGAAATATTGTAATAGAAATCAGAAATTCAAAATTCACGTGTTTAGATAATTTCAATATTTATATGCTCTAATACTGAATTTCCTACTTTAGAGGTTGGTATATTCCATAGTCTTTTTGTAGAAAATTCCTTTCCAATAAATTTAATTTTGAAAAGTTACATTTACAAATTTGACAAAGGATATTGAATATTCTGGGAAAACATTTTTTAAAATAACTAATGGAATATCATTAATCAATTATTTATTTATTTTTGAGAGAGAAATAGAAAGTGTGAGCACGGGAGGGGCAGAGAGAGGGAGAATCTCAAGCAGGCTCCACTTAAACTTGATGCAGGGCTCAAACTCAGAAAACTATGAGATCATGATCTGAGCCTAATTCAAGAGTCTAATGCTCAACTGATTGAGCCACCCAGATGCTCCGGGTAAAGCATACTTGGTAAATTACTACTGCAAATATTTTAAATACTTCAATGAATGTCATACTGAACTTTAAAGAATGGCTTAAGGTTCTCAGTTCCTGATATCATGATTGCTTATGAATACATATTATTACTTAGTTTAGTTAATATTAAAGCATTAAGTAATTCCATTTATATTTATCATAATCCACCAAATTGCATATGTCATCTTGAAACTCTGTCCTTGGGCCAGAAATTTCACTTTCACTTACAGATTTGTTAGAATGCACAATTTATAGCCTGATTCAGAACTACTGCATCAAAATCTGCATTTTAAAAAGGTCCCTAGATGACATGTATGCCCATTAAAATGGGGTAAGCATTGATCTAAAGCAATGACAAAGTTTTTTAGTATTGTGAAATATTCTTATTTATTTATTTATTTTTACATTAATTCATTTTTGAGGGACAGAGACAGAGACAGAGTGAGCGGCGGAGGGGCAGAGAAAGAGGGAGACACAGAATCTGAAGCAGGCTTCTGGCTCTGAGCTGTCAGCACAAAGCCTGACACAGGGCTTGAACCCACGAACCATGAAATCATGGCCCAAGCCAAAGTTGGACGCTTAACAGACTAAGCCACCCAGGCACCCCGAGTATTGTGAAATATTATTTTAAAGTAGCAAGTATTCAGTTAGTTAAAGGAGACATTGATTTGGCATATTGATCTTTGCCAAATGCAGATAATATTGCATTGGAGGTGGCATAGAATTCATAGTCAAATTAAGTCATCTTTTTAATTCTAGTCTTTTCTATATGGCAGGGGTTAGTATCAATGTCAAGAGATTTAGCCATTTTTGGTTTGATTTTTCCTAATACTTATAAGATATATATACATACACTGATACACACATTGGATTCTTGCATATATTTTTCCTAAAGCAATACTATCCAATAGAACTTTCTTGACATGCTTTCTGTCTGCAGTGTTCAGTGCAGTAGCCAATAACCACATGTGCCTATTGAGTTCTTAGAATTATTGAGAACTGGATAATTTAATTTTTTAAAAAAATTAATTGCTTAAATCCAAATCTACATGTGGCTATTGAGAATTTGGAATGTGACTGCTATATCTGAGAAACTGAATTTTTTATTTTAATTACATAAATTTACATGTGACTAGTGGCCACTGTATTAGATAGGAAACTCTGAAACTGAAACTGGCAAACTATGGCTTGCTTTTGTATGAGCTAAGAATGTTTTTGTTTTTATGTTTTTAAAGGATTATACACACACACACACATACACACACACACACACACACACACACACACATACATGAATATGCAGTGCAACCCAGACTGTGTGGCTTGCAAAGCCTAAAACATCTATTATCTGGCATTCACAAAATAAATGTTTGTAGACTCCTGGTCTGATGTGGTACTTCTACTTAGTNATGCAGTGCAACCCAGACTATGTGGCTTGCAAAGCCTAAAACATCTATTATCTGGCCATTCACAAAATAAATGTTTGTAGACTCCTGGTCTGATGTGGTACTTCTACTTAGTACGGAATGCAGAACTAAGAAATAAACTTCAAAGCAGATATTTTGGAATGTACACTATTGTCTAGCATTTTCATCAAGAGATTTATATAAAGAATTACTTGATAGCTTTAATTTTACTGTTATGATGCATCAATTTAACTTATGCACTGAATATTCATAATCTTTTCATCTTTACGGTTGACAGTTTTTCAATAACATCCAAAATTTAATTGAAGCCAAGGAATGTTGTAGAGATCTTTCACCTCATAAGACAATATCAGTGGTGTTAGAGAATTTTTTTTCTGTATTATTAAGTATTCATGCCTACAGACTAAACAGAAAGAAAAAAAATTAAATTCCATAGAATTTTCTTTTGGGCATTTCCTCCTCAAATTAAAATTTTACTGAAATCTATTATTTTTTTGTATATTTCATGGCAGCTATGACATCCATGTAGTCATCAATTTTTCCTCTTAGATTCTGAATTTTAGGAATCTGCAAAAATTATGTTTTGGAAAAAATTTCTCAAAAATGCATACATAAAAAAATTGAAAGTTTAAAATGACCAAATTCTAAGTAATTATAATTTGTTATACAAAGATTACATCATGAACTGTATCTAAAATAATTTGAATGACATTTAATATTTCCTTCAAAAACAATGATTCATTACTTCTATACTAATTATTCAACTTTATATATTATTTCCTAAATGTTGTCTCATATTACCAGTGTATTATGCCAGTGTTTGTAGTGTGAATAAATATCCTTCCATAATATTCTCAAGTTTTGCTATGATCTTTGCCAAATGCAGAAAATTTCAATTATCACTCTCAAACTATCTTGGATAATCTTCTGAACACATTTGCTTTGCCAAAACCAAAATTATGTATATTATGTGTTCGAAAACATGTCATCTCTTATTTTCATTTTGTGTCTGTTCTTCAACAAAAATAGTTATTGATTTTTCCAAATTAGTTTTACATTTTATTTTTTCTTAGTTTACTGTCAAGTTGGTTTCCATATAATACTCAGTGCTCATCCCAACAAGTGCCCTCCTCCATTCCCATCACCCCCCTTCCCCTCTCTCCCACCCCCATCAGCCCTCAGTTTATTCTCAGCATTCAAGAATCTCTCATGGTGTGCCTCCCTCCCTCTCCCCAACTACTTTTCCCCTTCTTCTCCCCCACGGTCCTCCGTTCAGTTCCTCCTAAGCCACCTATACATGCAAACATATGGTATCTGTCCTTCTCTGCCGGTCTTATTTCGCTCAGCATAATACCCTCAAGTTCCATACATGTTGCTACACATGGCCAGATTTCATTCTTTCTCATTGCCATGGAGTATTCCATTGTATAGATAAACCACATCTTTTTAGAAACAGATTCTTTTTTAATGTTTTTATTTATTTCTGAGAGAGAGAGAGAGAGCGTGTGCAAGCGAGCGAGCAGGGGAGAATCAGAGAGGGAGACACAATCTGAAACAGGCTCCAGGCTCTTAGCTGTCAGCACAGAGCTGGACGCAAACCCATGAACCATGGGATCATGACCTGAGCCAAAGTCAGATGCTTAACCAACTGAGCCACCCAGGTGCCCCTTGATTTACTTTTTAAATACCTGACCCTGTGATTGCTTTTCAGTCTAATTTACTCTTGTTTACTTACTCCCTATAATTGACTATTGCTCATTCTCAACTATTCATTGATATTTTTTATATCTGCAGAAATTCAGACTAACTGCAAGATCCTTTGCATAAAGTAAATAGAATATAGTGATTTTTTTCATTTGAAAAAATCAGAATATGACAAACATCCCAAAACTTCCTACCTGTGCTGACTTCTTCAAGATCAGACTTTCTTTTATGAGATGAATGATTCTCAGCAAGAGTAGCTCTCTGATGAATATTAAAAATGTGTCCATATTTTGGGATTTTGGTGGACTCCACTTCATTTGATGAAGTGTTCAGGATTTTGTTTTTTTGCTAGTTTTTTTCTTCTGTTTTTAATGTTTTATTTATTTCTGAGAGAGAGACAGCATGAGCAGGGGAGGGTCAGAGAGAGAGAGATACAGACTCTGAAACAGGCTCCAGGCTCTGAGCTGGCTGTCAGCACAGAGCCCAAAGTGGGGCTTCAACCCACGAACCGTGAGATCATGACCTGAGCCGAAGTCGGAAGCTTAACCGACTGAGCCACCCAGGCGCCCCTAGTTTTTGTTTTTTTTTTAAGTCAGTAGTCCTTGTAGACATAGAAGTGGGAGATAATTTCACATCCTGTTCCATTAGTGATGATTCATACTGCACTCTGCTAAAACTAATAGTGCTGAGGTTTTTGCCCTTTTTTTGGTCATTCAATCCTCATTCTTCAGGTTTTTTTTCAGTGTTCTAATTAATGTTCTTTTTCTCTTTTGTTTGTGGAAGGTGTTCCATTTTTTGTCATGTCTCAATAATTTTTATTATAATAAAATAGGCTTATTATAATAATTGTATTCTGACAACTTTATTGTACATTTTATTGTGTTTCCACTACTTAGCAAAGATAATAAAGCATCATATATTGCCAGCTTTGGAAAATATCAAAATTTTAGCCCAACATTTAATTTTTCTAATAACCAAATTCCACAGTAAATATTTTGATTCTTTAATAATGAATGGATTGTTATATAATATTCTCTTATTTAAACCTATGTCAATATTTAGTTTTGGATTATTAATAATTAATTACAGTTGCATAATGATTGATATAATGAAAGCATCTTTTAGACATAGATGGGGATTTAGTAGTACTTCACAGCAGTGTTGCAGTAAACAAAATACAGTTGGTGTAAACTTCAATAAAATACATTAAATATAAATACAGCGACTGAATTAATGCAAGGAGAGATTAATTTTACAAATACATATACTTATATGCTACAGACATATGAAAGTAGATAATTAGATAAACATATCAATATAAAGATTGATGGATATATCAATTTGAAGCCCAGCTACTTGTTTAGAGGCACAGATTATTACAGATATTATTGAATCACTACTATATTTTGATTACTATATTTTTAGTTTATCAAATTTATTTTTCCTTTGTAAACTCAAGTGGAATGTATGTTGACCCTATGGTATTATGATAGAACAGTCTATCCCATTTACTAGAAGTTTGGCACAGTAAGTATGCAAATAAACCATTTTGAGTAAACATTTATAATCAAAATATAAAAGTAAAAATGTTTGGAGTGGGCCACCATTAGATGTGCTATGCTCAATCTGAATACCCAAACCCATCCAGTTTTTAGTGAACCAATAATTTCACCTGAAACTTAAACATTCTCCTTTTTTCTAAAAGAATCTTCAATACCCATCATGGCAGAATGGTTTGAAAGATGAATTGCATATCTAGTCATTATGTACCATCTGTTAATTAAATCATGACATTCTCCCACTTGTGCTTGAATAATTTATTTGTGGGATAAATTTATCCATGTGGTTCTCTATTCAGTTAATTCTCTCTCAGGATTCTCCCTAGTCACTTATACAGAGATGATTTTGACACCCACCTCACCACATGCCCAAATATATAAGAACACTGTGGTCACTACAGTTTAGTCTCAGACTCCCTCCTTTCCCTAAATACTATCTGTAAGTTTTGTTCTGTCTCCCTTCTTCCCTTAATTCCTCCCCCTTACTCCTCTTCCTCCCCTCATTGACAG
This sequence comes from Crocuta crocuta, assembly GCF_008692635.1. Taxonomy (NCBI): domain Eukaryota; kingdom Metazoa; phylum Chordata; class Mammalia; order Carnivora; family Hyaenidae; genus Crocuta; species Crocuta crocuta. Next base: position 1,862,370 of record NW_027527957.1, read on the forward strand.
CCTCCCCTCATTAACTTCCTCCCTTCATTGACTGCCATGACTTATTACACAAAGGGAAGTAAATGTTGAATAGGGACATATGAAGAAGAAAAGTGTCTGGTTTGAAAGGCCAACTCAGAGAGCCTAAAATGATCAAGTAACATAATGCCCAATAGTGATCTCATGCAATTAATGACAATATAACTTTTGAACAGTTTATTCAGGTTTCTATTTGTTTTCATTATGCTAATAGGTCCACTGATATTTTGCAATCTTTTCTACTTGAAACTCAGATTTTTTCAAAATTTATTTTTATTTTATTTCTTTTACAAATAGTTTATTGTCAAGTTGGTTGCCATATAGGAAACTCAGATTTTCATAACTAAATTCCATTTAAATTATATAATCTGTAAAGGTGAGGTCCCTTGAGACATGGAAAAATTTTAAGCTATCCAGTTTAATTTAAGCAATACAAGGTAGCCATAGTTAAAGCTGGATGATAGCAGTTGGACTATTCTGAGACAAAGAAGGATTCCATTCTTTAATTTGTAAAAGAAATCATCTGCAATTGTTGATGGGTATTTGACCGGTCATATTCTACCTATTTTGGGTATTTGAAAGTGGACGATTTATTTAAAAAATATGCGGTGACAGAAATAAGGTCGAAGACTTATTTGTGTTTAAAATGGCATTGATAATTACTTAAAAATTAACAGCAATTCTCATAGTTCTATATACTTTATTCTTCCCTTGTCAAAGCTTCTGTTGTTATTGTTATTTTTCTTGTCAAAGCTTCTGCTGCTGTTATTGTTATTTTTCTGATTTTTCAATTTGTTATATATAGTTTGAATTTCATTTTTCTACCCTATATGGTTACAGTGTATTCCTAGTGGGAGCAGTTGACTTTTGTAAGTCAATTTGTTAATTCTATAGACAAGTTAATTTCAAATAGCTATTATATAATGTCTACTTTAGCTCCCTGTATATCGATTCTATCAATAGATACAGTTCTGATATGAACACGTCATATTTTATTTACAACTACAATGTTACTTTATACATTGAAAAAATGATCAATAATATCTTCTAATAGTTTGTTAAAATACCACCTTGTGATCTTTCTTCATGGAAAAAAGAATAAGGAGAAATTCCAAGAGATTGATGTCAGCTCACTGAACAGACAATTGAAATTCTGACTCTTTCAACCAGACATAGACAATTCCAATGTTGTAGTCATGTTTGCCTTCTATTGGAGTGAATGCTAAAACAAATAAAGGATGCAATAGTTAGTGCTGTTTTATACATGAGGTGTAAGAGGGAGTGAACCACCTGGCTTGTGTTTCTTCTTACAATGTATAAGGATCCCAAAATGAGCCTGTTACCTAGCTTCATACAGTGTTCTTTTGTATATCCTTCAAGTGTGTCATCTTTTTTGTCATCCTCATTATATTTCAAACATTTTGTTGATTTCAGACCGTCTTCATGAAATAACTGTTAGCAACATGGGGCCAGGTATTCTAGTTTGAGTGTTTGTCCTCTGACTTTGGAGTCATTGCTGAGTGTCTTAGCTGCTCAGCAGCATAAAAATGATATGAACAGCTTCTTTTTTTTGTCTTACAGAAAATAAACCTTCAGTTTACTCATATCTCATACCTCATGCCTCACATCCTGAGGTATCTTAATATTTTGGAATTGTTTAGAAATTGGTAGAAGTTCTTTCTCATGACCTGAATATTGGCACAAATGGCATTAGAAACACACCCTGTGATATTAGGGTTTAGTGATTGTTTAGATAGGCCTACAGTTTGTACAATAGTTGTGTGGTCTTTCCACTACACGAACTTAGTTTCCTTAAAATTATTTTTGAAATTCAGCCTTTAAGTTTGTTTAATTTTCTTTTTCAGGAAAGGTACCTGGAAGAATTCTGAGAGAATATACTCAGTTGTCCTGCTGTGATGAAACAAGACACTGCTGTATTTTGTAAGTTCCATCTATTTTTATCCTAGATAGAGAAGACTTTCAGCTACTGAGAGCCACATGTTTCTCTTGGAATTAGAATCAAACTTTCTTTAATGGAAGGGTGTTAATTGATTTTATTTTTTTTTCAAACATTCTTTTACCCAGATCTTATTCAGTTTCAGGGAATATCATGTCTTTTTAAAATTAACTCTGTTTCCTTATATCTGTTAGCCATTATTTTAATGACTTGTGTTAAGAACTTTATCAGTTGAAGAGCTAGATGGAAGAGGAAGGGCTGTCAGTAGTACTGATTTGCCTGGGCAAATATATTGGTAATTATAATGTCCTCCATTTCAGCAAACAAATATATTTAATGTTATCTCTACTAACTGCCTTATTTGGTCTCATGAAAGCAACTGAATACTGACTATCTTTGGGAAACATATTGATTTTATTTTGTTACTAATATAGCTTTTACATTCAAGGATTATAATATTCATCATGATGAGATGTGTACTACGTACCTCTGATGTACTAGGATCCAATATTTATGTATTTCATATGATAAAAAGAAAAGGAGCAAAGGCTTCTGTGTGAAGAGTCATAAATGACATTAAATTGAGCATCTCCTGAACCTTCAGATTTACACTCCTGGTTATCTCAAAGTTAAAATATTTTGCTATTTCAGTTTCTAAAACACAGTATAAAGCAAATAGTTTACCCCTTTGTTTATAAACTACCTTCTGATATTAAGATAAAATAGTTAGTTTTCTATGAAAAACCAGGTAGATTGAGAGAATGTAATACATGCCATTAAATTTGACTTTTGCAACTTTGCTTTGCCTTGCTTTTGCTTTTCTTTCATGCAGACTATTTCCAGCAAATAAAAGAAAACATTATGCTGTATCTCTCTATAATAAATGCAAGAGAGATCAGATAAATGAAAATATATACTTAACCACTTGTAATCTGTGGCATAGTAGCCATTCCAAGTGCTTTTTCATTGAGGATGTTAGGTTAACCCAATATGTTTGAACAACTTAATTAGTGTTGATGTGATAACATGAAGACCACAATTACTTAAAGGCAGATTTTAGAAGGCTATATAGTAATTTGGAGGGAAGAAATCACTTCAGAAATATCTTGAAATTTCTGGAGAATCACAAAAAGGAGGGAAATTTTATAAAGACAAATATTAGGATATCCCATGTAAAAAAATAAAGATGTAGAAGGCTAACGCAAAAATCATCTTAAATTTAAATTCCAATTTTTTCAAACCCTATCCATTTGTATTTGTATTCAGTTTTATTGGAATGGATCTGTGTATATCACTATGTAAGATTAAGGTATCCAGAATGATGGTTTGATTAACATATATTATGAAATGATTACCACAATAGGATTAGTTAATATCCATTATCTCATGGATGGATAAAATAAATAGAAATAAAAAAAATTCTTGTGAAGAGAATTCTCAAGATCTACTCTCTTAACAGCATTCCTGTATATCAGGCAGCAGTGTTAGCTGTAGTAATCATATTGTACATTACATCTCTATTACTTATTTATCTTATAATTGGAAGTTTGTACCCTTTGACTGCTTTTATTTAATTCCACCTCCCCTCAGCCCCTGCCTTAGGAAACCATATGTGTCATCTCTGTTTCCATGAGTTAGGTGTTTTGTTATATATATTTTTAAGATTCACATTTAAGTGAGATCATACAGTATTTGTCTTTCTCTATCTGACTTAGCAGTATGCCTTCAAGTTCCATACATGTTGTCCCAAATTCCCAAGGTAGAATTTCCTTGTTCTTTTTATGGCTGAATAATATTCCATTGTTTGTGTGTAATATATATATTACTTTATCCATTCATCGATAGACACTTAGGTTGTTTCCATATCTTAGTTATCGTAAATAATGCTGCTGTGAACATGGGAGTGCAGATATATTTACAAGTTAGATTTTTTTTTTCCCCCCTTTGGATATATTCCCAGAAGTAACAATTCTGGATCAAATGGTAGTTCTGTTGTTAATTCTTTTGAGGAAACCTCATACTGTTTTCTATAGTGACTGTACCAAATACTTACATTATGGTCACACCATCAGTACTCAAGATTTCCCTTTTTTCTACATGTGCATGTGAGCATTTATTATCTCTTCTTGATGATGTCCATTTTAACAGGCATGAAATAAAATCTCATTGTGGTTTTAATTTGCATTTCTCTAATGACTAGTGCTTTTTAAGCATCTTTTCGTGTATTTGTTGACCATCTTCTTTGCAGAAATATTTATTAAAGAGCTTTGCCCATTTTTAAATTATACTATTTGGNCTCTCTTTATGCCAGTACTATATTGTTTTAGTCACTATAGCTTTATGGTATAGTTTGAAATTAGGAAGTATGAGCCTGTTATGTTCTTCTTTCTTAGGATTGATTTAGCTATTCAGGGTCTCTTGTGGTTTAATATAAATTTGGAAAGTATTTTTAAAATTTTCTGTAGGAATGTCTGGATGGCTTTGTCAGTTAAGCAACTGACTTCAGCTCAGGTCATGAACTTGTGGTTGTGAGTTTGAGCCCTGCGTCAGACTCTGTGCTGATAGCTCAGAGCCTGGAGACTGCTTCAGATTCTCTGTCTCCCTCTCTCTCTGCTCCTCCCCCACTCATGTTCTGTTTCTCTCTCTCTCTCTCTCTCCTCTCTGTCTCTCTCACAAAAAAAAAAACCTTAACATTAAAAAAAAATTTTTCTGTAAAAAATGGCATCATAATCCTGATAGTAATTGTATTGAGTCTATTGATGGCTATTAGTAGTATTGCTATTTTAACAATATTAATGCTTCCAATCTATGAACATGGTATACCTTTTAATTTACTTGTGTCATCCTCAATTTCTTTCATCGGTGTCTTACAGTTTTCAGAACAGAGATCTTTCCCATCCATGGTTAAACTTGTTAGGTGTTTTATTGTTTTTGATGTCATTGTGAGTGGGATCAATTTTTTTTTCTTTTTCTTTCAGAAAATTTATTATACAGAAAAGCTACTGACTTTTGCATGTTAATTTTTTATCCTGCCACTCTCCTGAATTTGTTGATTAGTTCCAACAGGTTTTGGTTGTCTTTAGGATTTTCTGTGTATAAATTTATGTCATCTGAAAATAGAGACAAGTTTACTTCTCCCTTTCTAATTCTGATGCTGTTTGTTTGTTTATTTACTTATTGCCTGATTGATCTAGCTAACAGTACTATGTTGAACAGGAGTAGTAATGGTGGTCACTCTTGTTCCTGATGTAAGAGGACAAATTTCAGCCTTTCCTATTGAATATGATGTTAGCTGCAGATTTGTCGTACATGGCCTTTATTATGTTGAGACAGATTCCTTATTTGTCTAATCTGTAGTGTTTTTATAATGAATGGATATTGAATTTTGTCAAATGTTTTTTCTGTATCTGTTGAGATGATTATGTAATTCTTTTCTTTCATTCTATTAATGTGATGTATTACATTGATTAATTTGCATATGTTTAGCCATCTTTGCAAACCAAGGATAAATCCCACTTGTTAATGATGAATGATCCTTTTAATGTGCTGATGAATTTGGTTTGCTAATATTTGTTGAAAATATTGTAATTTTTGCATCTACATTCATCAGGGATATTGGCCTATTGTTTTCCTTTCTAGAGTGTCTGAATCTGGCTTTGGCATAAGAAAGTCCTGGTTTTATAAAATGAGTTTGGGAGTGTTTCCTGCTCTTCCCTTTTTTTGAATACTGAAAATAATTGTTGTAATACTTCATCAAATATTTGGTAAAATTCAGCAGTAAAACCACCTGGTCCAGGGCTTTTGTTTGTTGGGAGATTTTTAATTAGTGATTCCATTTCTTTAATAGTAATTGACCTGTTCAGATTCTCTATTTCTTCTTGTTTCAGTCTTAGTAGCTTATATGTTTCTATGAATTTTTCCATTTCTTCCTGGTTGTCCAGTTTGTAGGTGTTTATCTGTTTATAGTAGAACTTTATGCTTCTTTGTATTACTATGGGCTCAGTTATCTGTATTAATATTTTTCTCGGTGAAAACTGTGAAGTTTTTACCCTAAATCACTGCATTTAAGAAAAATTACCAATTGTCTGTTTTTTACTAAATAAAGATTTATCTGTGCATCTCTCTCTTAAAATGCATTTTTTGATCATTAACTAGCAATATCATTCAATGACTATTACAATTTTTATTAATAAAAAGTATTTGTTGGATATTTACAATGTATCAAACCCTACGCATGAAAAATGGCAAAAAAAGAATTGGTGTTCAGTATGATCTGTGTACTTTTATCAGTGGTGAATATACCTTTTCTATTAGGATTTTACAGAAGTTTCCTGTTCCCCCATTTCTACATCAGTTTCTACACATCTAAGAAATCCAAATTAATAAAGCCATATTAGACCTTAGACTTGTAAAATACAAGAAATATTTTTAAGAGTCAGGAATAAATATATTTTTGCCTTTGGTCACACTCCTCTTTATTACTCTGAACATTTGTGGTATATTCATCTAATATAGAATCTGGAATATATGGAGAGAGTCAAAGAGAGAAATAAAAATGTGTTCACAAATTTTCAATAATAGCATCTCTCTGATAAAAAAAATAAGTAGAATAATTTCATTTGAAAAAGAAAATGGTGAAATAACTTAATATTATTATTCTTTCTGTATATGAAGAAACCTCATGGGAAAGGTAGACAGTTCTTTATTTTGTAGTAATTAAAAAAAATCCCAAGTATAATAACCCTGGACTGTTACCAGCATAGATTTCCATGCTGTGAGAAATTTTAAGCACTAGAATACTTACAGGTAGATGCTTGAAAATCCCTTACTTTGAAATATCTCTTAAAGCAAAACCTATCCCATATTTGAAGGACTGAGAGAAAAAGTGCTAATTACAACATGAAATCTTCTAAATCTTGTATTAAATGATCATAAATTAGTTACTGTTGTACCTTCTGTAATAGCTTATTAGCTTCAATCAACGTTGGCTTTGATTTCTGAGACCATACGGAGGAGGAAGTTAACTGGTTTAATGAAACATCTCCTGCTCAGCGATGGTCCCAATTGAATAACTATTTAGTCCCTAATGGAGAATTAGTATAGCTTTCTTTGTGGGTTTAAAGGATAATCAAAGTAGCTTCTTTGCCTTTGGTATGAATTCTTTCCTGCAGCTAGAGTAAGTTCATCTGTCTGGAATTCATCTAAACAAATGTTTTTAATGACCACATTAAAAAAAAATCATAGCTATCTTTTTGCTGTCCATTCTTGCTTTTCCCTTAAGAGAAGATTGTACTTCACAGGTAATACCTATACACTATATTATAACTCTCGGACCTCCCACAACATCTTGAGGTTAAGTTTGTAGGTCACATACATGTTCAAAAAGATGTAGAAAGCAAGCAATCACTGGACAAATGAAGTGCAAAGTGAAGTGTTGCTCTTATCAGAATACATCTAAATAAAATTGGGTTATAATGATAAAACATAGATGGGGAATAAATGGCTGGTATCAAAGAGTAAAGTAAGAACATTCTTGACTTAAGAGTGTTACTTAAGATATATAGAGAAGTCCCAGATTTAAAGGCATTGGAAAGGGAATTTTATGAAATGAGTAGGAGGAAGCAAACTTAAGTAGGTAAGATTGATTGAAACCATGAAAAGTCTTAATTCCATGCAACGAAGCCTATACTTCATTCAGTGGATGGGGCAATGATGAGAAACATTTCAATGAAATTCTCTTCTGTCAGTTCTTAACAATTGATGTGGGGGGAAGAGTGAAAAAAATCAAAGATGATGTCATAGTTTAAGCTCTGAAAAGTGTAAAAATATAAAATGAATGGAAATAGGAAAATTAAAGAGATGGGGTGGAGGGATAAGTTTGTATGAATGATGTAATTTTTGAAATATTCTGAACTTATTTTCCAAAAGCTTCTTATCTCAACTTATATTTTTATCCCAAACTCATTTTTTATCATTGGCATTTTTGATAGTAAAACATATGGCTCATTTATACTCATTTTGTTTTACATTGTCACTGTGCCTCGAGTTTATCCAAAAGTGAAATTTTAAATTAAAAAAATTAGGAATTCTCGGGGCGCCTGGGTGGCTTAGTCGGTTAAGCGTCCGACTTTCGCTTAGGTCATGGTCTCGCGGTTCGTGGGTTCGAGCCCTGTGTCGGGCTCTGTGCTGACTGCCAGCTCAGAGCCTGGAGCCTATTTCAGAGTCTGTGTCTCCCTCTCTCTCTGACCCTCCCCTGCTCACGCTGTCTCTCTCTCTCTCCTAGAAATAAATAAAAATATTAAAAAAAAAAAAGAAAATACTAATTTAAAAAAAATTAGGAATTCTGGAAATGTTGAAAGAAATGTTTACTCATTTTGTGGTAGTTTTTACCCACATAAAGCCCAGAGTCCATATTCAGGAGTAATTGTTTGCTTCATTAAAGACATCAGTTTGTTTGGTACCCATGGGCATTTTATAGCAACAAAATGGGTTTGATTCTTTGTTTCACTTAAGTCATTTTGTAAGAAAGAGGTAACTATGAGGCTATAGCCTAGACATTTGACTTATTGGTTTGCTCATCCATAATAGGCATCTATTTATGATGTGGCCAAGAGTAACTTGAGTATTGCTAAGGAAGATAAAATCATGCTTATCCTGAAATTAAAAAACAAAACAAAACACTTATTTAACTATTTAACCAATTATTCTAAAACTCTGCATTGGGTATATGAGAATAGTACAGATGGCATAAATACCTTCTAAATGAAGTTGACATAAAATACTAAAAACTAACTTAATATTTCCCTAAGTACCAGAGAAGAATAATGTAGAATAAAAATGTTTAGTAGTAATTTTTAAAGAAGATTATGAAAATCAGAGTGATCTGTGCATGTGGACCCATTTGGGGCTCTAGCAACCAGTTGTGATAGACTAGGATTAAAACAATGATTTCAGCAATGCAAACTAATATTTTGTATTCTGTTTCTAGGTCTACTTTTACCATATTGTTTTAATATATATCATGATATACTTTTTAATTTTGTTACATTAAATGTAACAATCTAAATTGTTACCTAATCTAAAAATAATTTGTGGTAATTGACAAGAAAAATGTAGACTCTGAGCTAAAAACCAGTGATGCACAATGCATGGGTTAAGCTGGGTACAACACTGGACAGGAGATTGTGTTATCAAAACCAGCCAAACAACCAAATAAACAAATGTGTTGGGAAAGCTATAGCATCTCAGTATATATTTGAGTTTGTTATATTTGTAAATGAAAGGATAGAAGTTCAAGAGAGCTCAAGTGTTGTGACGATGCTTCTATCTTTGAACAACATAGTGGCTGTATGTTCAGTATAAACTTTGGAAAATATAGGAAAGATCTTCCACATATGATCAGCCTCTGGTAGATACCCTGAACAAAACTAAGTGCAATTACGTGAGGAAGCAAAGTGATTATAGTGTCTTTTGGATTACCTGGAGACACAGGGAAGAAGCCTGAAAAATCTTGAAGGGATGAATATACGGCAGTTTATTCCTTAGACAGTTGTCTTAAATATGAACTGTCTTCAGCAGGTTTAAGGTAGGAGTTGTATGGCATACAACTCATAAATGTGATTCTAGTGAGTATCAGAAGGGCAGCAGTTAGTTCCTGACTGAAAAAACACTTCTAATGCTAGAGATATCAGCCATGTTTAAAATAAAAGATATTTCATTGTGAAAGTTCAGGATTATGAATTTATTCATTTAGGCAACACATAAACTTGTTTAGCATACATTGCTAACGATTCTGTTTATCATCAGAAGTGAAGGTATCTGTGTGCAATATGAACATTTTTGTCAGGAAAAAAATTCTAAATGCTTAAAATGAGTGCTAAGAGGATATCTAAAAGTTTTTTATGTCTTTGTCTTAAAAATTGGGGGTGTGTGTGCGCCTGGGTGGCTCAATTGGTTGAGTGTTCAACTTTGGCTCAGGTCATGATCTCACAGTCCATGGGTTCAAGCCCCACGTAGGGCTCTGTGCTGACAGCTCAGAGCCTGGAGCCTGCTTCGGATTCTGTGTCTCCCTCTCTCTTCCCCTCCCCTGCTCGCTGTCTGTCTCTGTCTTTCAAAATAAAATAAAGACATAAAAAATTTTTTTTAATGTGGGAAAAGATCTTGAAGACAGACTACATACCATCAACACAGTAGAACTGTAAGTTTACCCTCTTAATGAATTTAGTCTGATCAAACCTCCATTGTGATGAATTTGTTAGGTAAACACAGTTTTCTAGTTGAGTGATGGAAAATGTGCACATTCCCCCTGCTCTTTCTTTCTTTATCTGTGTTCTATACTGGGGGTTTATGGCACTTTTGTTATTTGGAGTAAAGCTCTTAACACCCCTAAATGGGAAAAAAAATTACTCTGTAACATCTGTACAAGTGCAAAAATTAGAAGTCTCTAAAAGGAAAATTCACAGTTTCTTTTCAGTTAGAGATTTGTGTATAGAATAGAGATCGATATGGTGAGCATCAGTTCTAAAAATAACAAATGTTTATCCATTATTCCTTCTCATGAGCTGTAGCGGTGGTTCTTGGCTGTTAGCAGAAAGGTGCTTTATTTCCATTTCTTTATCCATAATTACTATCAATTGCATCCTTGGGCATCATTGATATAAACCATGACAAAATTTAAAAACCTTACATCTTTCATTTTATCTCTTTTGAAAAATTTACACTTTCTCTCTCTCGCTCTCTCTCTCTCTCACACACACACACACACATGCACACACACACACATTCTTGACATTATAATCTCAGACGATATAAACAAAATTTCCTTTTGAGTTATTTCATTATTTAAAAAAAGATTTTATTTAACTTTGGCAAACTGATTTGTTTTCTCAGCACAATTAACAGCTGTGTTAATTGTATTAACTTTCACATTAATTAATTCACCTTTTGCCTTGCTCTGAACTTAATATTGAAAAAAGTTTATGCGTCACTGATTCTTACTATGCCTCAGATAACTGATCCTGTTATAATAACTTATAAAATACACAACTGAGAAAATAAGAGACTTCTCCAAGAAATAGAATTTATCTTAAACTGATTTTGTTTCAGTGAGGTCATTTTCAATGTGGAAGATGTTTTGATAAGAAATCTAGAAAATTATAGAAATTGGAAACAATAGTTATGTTGACAGTATTGCCACATACTGAGCCTCAGGTCTCCCTAACACTAAACATTCTAAAATTCTGGCTTTATACTATTAAGTAAATGAAAATGAGCTCCTTGTAATTCATGTGGTAGCAGAATAACACATATGTATCAAGCTGCTGAGATGTTCTGATTTTCAGACTATTATTTCACCTTTTGTCATTCTCTGAATCTTCTGTGGCTTCAGCAACATGTACACGTTAGACCTTTTATTTATGCTGCTGAGAATACTGACTTCAAACTCTCCTGTATTTTGAGGGGACTGTGCATCAAAGCTTTGTTGATGATGACACATGCAGGCATTTGTATTTTGAGGATTCGACATGCAAATGCAGCCTTGGCCACATTTTGCATGCTGAATCTGCAAAAGAAAATAATTTCTGCAGCAGGGTGGCATAGACAGTTTTACAACATTTGGAACCAAAAGGAGAAAAATTGGGCCATTTTACACGGGCTTTTCCTATGGATAGTTAGAGTAGTTCTTCAGTGTTTTCTTAGTCTAAATGTTGAAGTGGTTATGTATCTAAATGCATTATTGTGTTCATGGTCAGATGAGAGTTAGCAACATAATTAAGTGCTCAGCCTCAGCCATTGCACGAAAATAGTCCAAGGAAATTTTTGCATCATATTCAAGTCTTGATCTAAGTCCATCTCTCTTCTGTGCTTCAGAAATCTTCATTTTTCTTAAAATGACTGAGAATATGTCCCTATATATTAGTGGTGATATTCTGTCATTTGTGTTGTGTCACAGTAAATCACATAAATTCTTTAAATGCCAGTCCTAGAGGAAGACTGAAGTAGAAGACTGAATATTACATCATGGGATAAGACCTAAGTATATTATGAAATCAAGTAGGAGTTTAATTAAATTATCCCCTTGAATTGAATCATGACATTTAGTACTGCTCTTTATTAATTTTTTCTCCCTCCTATGAAAGTAACATTTCCTAGTAATATTTTCTTTTCTGTTTGTTTTTTTTCCCCCTATGCTCTCTATTTCAGGGTTTTCTTCCCAATATATTTGGTCTGGAGCAATTAGATACTTGATAAACCAAATAAAAATATGTGATTACATTATTTTATTGTGAATATAATCTGCATATATTTTAATAACCAGAAAAGGTCAGCCAATACTTACTGTTGAAATTAGAATGTTAGCTAATTTAGTGGCTATATAATTGTCGAATGGTTATATGAAAATCTGTTTTAAAACAGTGTTCCTTAATATAATTTTTATGCTGTATCAGTATTCAGTCACAAGTTAAAAAAATTAAGGTGTGTGTGTGTGTGTGTATGTATGTTATAAGAGCTTTTTATAAGGATTTTTATAATTGCAGGAGCTGGTAAGATATCTGTAAGGCTGCCATTTTTGCATGTGACACTAGAGTTGGAAATCCTGAAAAACAAGATAGGCAGTGGGGAAGAGAAGATGGATGTTAAGTAGGAAAAAGCAAATTAATACTCACAAACATTTGCTGGAAACAAAGAAAATGGATTGGAACTCATGTCACTTCTTACTTTTTGCTGCTTTCCATCTTGATAATCCTGATGTCATACAGGAGAAGCAGGTGCCCATCATGGCAAAGCTCAACACATGTCTGGCACCAAAGTAGCTGAAGGAAGATTCAGGGAAAGGTAGCATGGTGGCAAGCTCTGATTGTGTGTCATACCAATAAAGTGAGGTAAAAAGCTGCAGCAGGCATGATCTACAGAGGCACCTGATGGCTCTGCTGTGACCTCCCCAGTAAAAAGCAATATGGCACCTGCTTCATTTGTGCCTACAAATCTCACAAAAGTATCTCTCTGGCCCACACTAACTGGAATCATACAGGTTAGGGGGTTCTGAGAAATGTTATTTATCTAGCTCAGTTGATATATTACAGAGCCACCAAAGGATCACGGGTCCATTTGGACTTCTGAAGAAGTTAATATATCTCCTTTCAGAATAATGTTTTTAATATTTTAAATGCATTAAACTAATTGCAGAAAATTACCCAGAGATTCAGTTATATTAGTTATCTGAGGCACCTGGGTGGCTCTATCGATTAGGTATCCGACTTTTGATTTCAGCTCAGGTCATGATCTCATGGTCATAATCTCACGGTCTTAAGATAGAGCCCTGAGTTGGGCTCTGAGCTGGGCATGGAACCTCCTTAAGATTCCCTCTCTCGCTCCCCTTCTCCCCACACCAGCTCACACACATACATGCTCTCTCTCAAAAAAAAAAATAGTTATCAAAACTTGAGAAATGAAATTTGTGATATGGTAATAGATAGACCTTGTAATATACTAAATAACAAAACAAGATCCAGGCAAATATTTAATGTTTAATAACAGTAGTAATTTTGAAGCTGTGGTGGGTATAAGTCATACTTTACCATATTTGTAACACAGTGTGATATGAAAATAGTTTCTTTGATGAAACATTTATAAATATTGCTAAACCTACTGTGGTTTCATGACTAAAGTCATATTTCAAGAAATGATACATTTTCAGCTAGAGATTAGTGAAAATCAGGATACAACTTTCCTTTTCCTAATTCACATGCATAGATTGAATTTTATTCATAGACCCCGTTGATAGGAACTGTAAATCCTAGGATAGAACCTGTCCTTTGGAATCAAAAGCTCCTTTGGCGAAAGATCTTTACTGGTAGTTTTCTTTTAAGTTTATTTATTTATTTCAAGACAGAGAGGGAGAGCGAGCATGCAAGCAAACAAGGGAGGAACAGAGAGAGAGGAAGAGAGAGAATCCTAAGCAGGCTCTGCACAGTCAGCACAGAGCCCCATGCAGGGGTCAAACTTAGGAACTGTGAGATCATGACCTGAGCTTAAGTCAATTGACAGATACTTAACTGACTGAGCCACCCAGGAGCCTCCAGATACTTGTTTTTTAAGGTAAAATGTTTAAAGAAGGATTTCTGAGGTCTAGAAGCCCTGTTGTGAAGTAACACATGCTAAATAATGCCTGTCGTATAAGAAGCTTCACATTTTTTTTTTTTACTTGTCTATAGTTATGGAGTCTTAATTATAATGAACAACATTTTAGTAGGACTCTGAGAAAAGTAAAATTAACATTACCACAAGAATTGGCACACTAAATTCTTAGGAGGCTCCCTAGGGTTTTCCTTCTTGCTATGAAGATTTCAATGATTTCTTTGTAGTTTAGACATAGTAAAATAACACCATTTAGGCATCTGAGTATGGCAGTCAGTAAATATTTTCAAATAAATTTCAATATGTATTTATACGGAAAAATTTCTTTTTGCGTGCAATAAGATTGAAGTTTATTAAATGGATATCACTATGTGGATTCAAAGCGAAATATTCAATATTAGTATAGAATATAAAATTTCTATCACATTCTGTTTTTAAATTGTGTTTTCTCTAGCTTTGGCTCTTTGTTATTCTGCATTCACCCTTATTTGTTCTTGCTTACAGTCCTTAAGAAAAGAAGGACTCTGGAGGAAAAATTTTGACTTTCTGTTTCTTTTGTCTCCTTTTTTCTTTGATAAATTTGACATTATGTTGTGTAAATTTAAAGTGTAAAGCCTGTTATATTGATGCATTTATATATTGTAATATGATTCCTGTCAAAGTAGTATTTATCATATTGCATCATTATTGTACAGTATTACTGTCTTTATTCATTATACTGTGCATTAGACCTTTGTGGCTTATTTACTGCTCGTTTTAGGTTTGCACCCTTAAATGCAGTCAATCTTATCTACCCTCCTCCCCCACTCCCTGGTAACTACCCCTGTATTCTGTTTTTTAGCAGGTTCAGATTTTAATTAAATCATTATTATTCTTTAATTATTTGTACTGAGGTATAGTTGACATACAATATTATATTAGTTTCAAGTTTACAACATAGTGATTTGACATTTATATGTATTATGAAAAGAGCACCACGATGAATGTAGTTATCATCTGTCACCATAGAAAGTTGTTACAATATTATTAACTATACTCCCTATGCTATGTTTTAGGTCACAGTGACTTATTTCTTTTATAACTGGCATTTGTGCTTCTTAATTCCCTTAATCTACTTCACTAATGCCCTCTATACTTCTCCCCTTTGGCAACCAGCAGTTTGTTACCTTTATTCATGAATCTATTTCTCTTTTATTGTGTTTGTACATTTGTTCTGTTTTTTAGATTTCTTATGGAAGTGAGATCATCTGGTATTTGTCTTTTTTTGTCTGACTTATTTCACTTAGTATAATATCCTCTTGGTCCATCCAAGTGATTGGAGATGACAAGATTTCATTATTTCTTACGGCTGAATAATATTCCACGGAATGTGTGTGTGTGTGTGTGTGTGTGTGTGTAATGGATTGTTGGATTATAGGGTATTTGGAATTCTTGGATTATATGGTATTTATTTTTAATTTTTGAGGAATCTCTGTATTGATTTCCATGGTAGCTGCATTCGTTTACATTCCCTCCAACATTGCACGAAGGTTCCCTCTACTCCACATCCTTGCCAACGCTTGTTATTTCTTGTCTTTTTAATATTAGCCATTATGTCAGGTATGTAGTGATATCTCTTTGTACTTTCCCTCATGATTAGTGATGTTGTGCATGTTTTATGTACATGTTCCCAACTGTATGTATTCTTTAGAAAAGTGTCTGTTAGGTCCTCTGCCTATTTTTAATTGGATTATTTGGGTTTTCTTGCTATTTAGTTGTATGAGTTCATATATGATGTTTTGGACATAAATCCCTTGTCAGATAGGGCATTTGCAATTATCTTCTATTTGGTAGTGCCTTTTAGTATTGTTGATGGTTTCCTTTGCTGTGCAAAAGGTTTTTAGTTTGATGTACTTCCAGCAGTTTATACTAGCTTTTGTTTCTCTTGTCTGAGGAGACAGATCAAAAGAATATTGCTAATAAGATCGGTGATCAAGATTTTACTACCTCTTTTTTCTTTTAGGATTTTTAAAGTTTCACGTCTTATATTTTGGTCTTTAATCTATTTTGAGTTTATTTTTGTATACAGAATATATAGTCTCTTTCCATTTCTTTTCTTTCTTTCTGTTTTGTTTCATTTTGTTTCCACTTCCCTCCTTTCCTTTCCTCTTTTCCATTTCTATTACATTTCTATTTCTATTTCTATATTTCTATTTCTGCATAGCTTTCCAGTTTTCCCAACAGCATTTATTGAAGAGAGTGTCCCCAATGTATATTTTTGCCTCCTTTATTATAGATTAATTGACCATAGAACCATAGAGTTATTTCTGGGCTCTCCATTTTGTTCTATTGATTTAGGTGTCTGTTTTTGTTTCAGTACCAGGCTACTTTGATTACTGCAGATTTGTGGTATCGTTTGAAACCAGGGGGTGTGTTATCTCCAGCTTTGTTCTTCTTCCTAAAGGTTGCTTTGGCAGTTTGGGGTCTTTTATGGTTCCATACAAATTTTAGGATTATTTGTTCTAGTTATGAGAAAATTCTCATTGATATTTTTATAAATTTTTTAATGTTTCATATATTTTTGAGACAGAGAGAGACAGAGCATGAGTGGGGGAGGGACAGAGAGACACACACACACACATAGCAGCTGAAGCAGGCTTCCGAGCCTGACACGGGGCTTGAACCCACAAACCATGAGATTATGACCTGAGCTTAAGTTGGATGCTTAACCAACTGAGCCACCCAGGTGCCCCCCTTTAAAAAATTTTTTTAATGTTTTATTTCTTTTTGAGACAGAGACAGAGCATGAGTGGGGGAGGAGCAGGGAAAGAGGGAGACACAGAAAAAATGTCATTGATAATTTGATAGAGATAGCTTTGAATCTGTAGATTGCTTTCGATAGTATGGACATTTTAACATTATCGATTCTTCCAATCCATGAGCACAGAGTATGTTTCTATTTCTTTGTGTCATCTTTAACTTCTTTCATTGTTGTCTAATAGTTTTCAGAGTACAGGTGATTGAATTTATTTCTAGGTATTTTATTCTTTTGATACAATCTAAATTGTGATTGTTTTCTTAATTTTTCTGATAGTTTATTGGTGAATAGAAACACAATAGATAACTATATATTAGTTTTGTGTTCCACAATATTACTATATGTGTTCATTAATTTTAATGAACAAGAAACCAAAAATAACAAACTTTAGGTTTTTCAGATAGAGGTTTTAGGGTTTTCTATATTTACTATCATGTCATCTGCAAATGGTGTCAATTTCACTTCTTCCTTACCAATTTTGATCCCTTTCATTTCTTTTTCTGGTCTTTTTGCTGTGGCCATGATTACCAGTACTGTGTTGAATAAAAGTAATGGGTGGACATCTGTGTCTTCTTCCTAATCTGAGAGGGAAAGCTTTCAGGTTTTCACTATTGAATGTGATGTTAGCTTTGGATTTATCTTATGTGTTATTTATTATGTTGAGGTATGTTCACTCTGTACCCCTTATGTTGACAGGTTTTTATCATAAATGGGTGTTGAATTATGTTAGATGTTTTTTCTGCGCTTGAGATGATTATATGATTTTTGTCCTTTTCTAATATGATTATCATGTTGCTTGATTTGTGGATATAATTTTTAAATGTTTATTTATTTATTTTTAGTGTTGCCTGGGTGGCTCAGTTAGTTAAGCATCCAACTTTGACTCAGGTCATGATCTCACAGTATGTAGGTCCAAGCCCTGCGTTGGGCTCTGTGCTGACAGCTCAAAGCCTGGAGACTACTTTGAATTATGTCTCCCTCTCTTCCTGCCCCTCCATTTCTTTTTTTAAATTTAAAAAAAAAATGTTTTATTTCTTTCTGAGAGAGAGAAAGAGACAGCATGAGCAAGGGAGGGTCAGAGAGAGAGGGAGATACAGAATCCGAAGCAGACTCCAGGTCTGAGCTAGGTGTCAGCACAGAGCCCGATGCGGGGCTTGAACCCACGAACCGTGAGATCATGACCTGAGCCGAAGTCAGACGCTTAAGCAGCTGAGCTACCCAGGGGCCCCTGCCCCTCCATTTCTTGCTCTCTGTCTCTATTTTTTTAAAAATGAATAAGTGTTAAAAAATTAAATGTCTAATTTATTTTTGAGTGAATGAAGGAAGGAGAGAAAGGAGCTGGGGGAGAAACAGAGAGACCATAAGCAGGGGGGTGCAGAAAGAGAGGGAGACAGAATTCCAAGCAAGCTTCACACTGTCAGCACAGAACCCAACATGGGGCTTGAACTCATGAACTGTGAGGTCATGACCTAAGCAGGAATCAAGAGTCTTTAATCCCTGGAATAAATCCTAGTTGATCATGATGTATAACCATTTAAGTGTATTTTTAAATTCAGTTTGCTAATATTTTATTGATGATTTTTGCATCTGTGTTCATCAGGGATTTGGGCCGGTGATATTGTGTGTGTGTATGTGGTGTCTTTGTCTGGTTTGGTATCACGGTAATGCTGCCCTCAACAATGAGTTTGAGAGCATTTCTTCCCCTAAATTTTCGGAATATTTTGAGAAGGATCGATACTAACTCTTCTTTAAAAGTTTGTGGAATTCACCCGTGAAGCTGTTTGGTTTTGGATTTTTTGTTGGGCATATTTGATTACAGATTTAAGTTTATTACTATTTATTGGTCTCTTTATAGATTTTGTTTTTTCCTTATCCCATCTTTTTTTTCTTAATGTTTATTTATGGGAGAGAGAGAGAGAGAGAGAGAGAGAGAGAGAGAGAGAGAGAGAATGAGCTGAGAGGGACAGAGAGAGGGAGACCCAGAATCTGAAACAGGCTCCAGGGGCTCCGAGCTGTCAGCACAGAGCCTGACGTGGGGCTGGAACCCACGAACTGCGAGATCATGACCTGAGCCGCA
Source organism: Crocuta crocuta (assembly GCF_008692635.1). Taxonomy (NCBI): domain Eukaryota; kingdom Metazoa; phylum Chordata; class Mammalia; order Carnivora; family Hyaenidae; genus Crocuta; species Crocuta crocuta. The sequence continues at coordinate 1,881,357 of NW_027527957.1, forward strand.
GTCAGACACTTAACCAACTGAGCCACACAGGCAACCCGATCCAGTCGTAAAAGAATGTATATTTCTAGGAATTTATCCATTTCTTCTAAGTTGTCCAGTTTGTTGGTGTTCTAATAATACTTGTTCTAATAATCTCTTACAATCCTCTGTGTTCCTATGGTGTCAATTGCAACTTCTCTTTCACTTCTGATTTTATTTACTTGGCCTTCTCTCTCTCTCTCTCTCTCTCTTTCTCTCTCTCTCTTTAATGAGTCTGGCTAAAGGTTTATCAATTTTGTTTATCTTTTCAAGGAGCCACCCTCTTAATTTCATTGATATTTCCCATTTTTTAAGTCTCTGTTTCATTTATTTCTGCTCTGATTTTTATTATCTTCTTCCTTCTACTAACTCTGGGCTTCGTTTGTTCTTTCCCTATTTCCCTTTGGCATAATGTTAGGTTTGTTTGCTTGTTTGTTTATTTTTAGTTTTCTGAGGTAGGCCTATATGGCTGTAAACTTGCCTCTTAGAACTGCTTTTGCTATGTCCAGTTGATTTTGAAGCGGTGTTGTGGTTCCATTTTTTTTCTAGGTATTTTTTAAATTTCCTCTTTCATTTCTTTGTTGACCCATTGATTGTTGAGTAACTTGTTCAACCATTTCTTTGTGATTTTTCCAGTATTCTTCCTATAATTGATTTCTAGTTTCATATCATTTGTGGTTAAAAAGATGCTTCATATGATTTCAGTCTTTTAAATTTATTGAGGCTTGTTTTATGGCCAAATATATGATCTATCCTGGAGAATGTTCCATGTGCACTGGAGAGGAATATGTTTGCTGCTTTTGGATGGAATGTTCTATATATATTAAGTCTGTCTCGTCTAAAGTGTCAGTTGAGTCTGATATTTTCTTATTGATTTTCTATCTGGAGGGTCTATCTATTGGCATAAATGGCATGCAAAAGTCCCCTACTGTTATTATGTTACTGTCAGTTTCTCTCTTTACTCCTGTTAATATTTTTAAAATTTATTTAAATCCAAGTTAGCTAACATATAGTGTAATAATGGCTTCAGGAGTAGAATTTAGTAATTCATCACTTCCATATAACACCCAGTGGTCATCCCCAAAAGTGTCCTCCTTAATGTCCTTCACCCATGTAATCTATCCCTCTACCCATCCTTCTCTGTTTTTAGCTTATTTTTCCTTACCTTCCCCTGTGTTCATCTGTTTTGTTTCCTAAATTCCATGTATGAGTGAAATCATAGGATACTTGTCTTTCTCTGACTGAGTTACTTCACTTAGATAATATATTCTGGTTCCATCCATGTTGTTGCAAATGGAAAGATTTCATTCTTTTTGATCACAGAGTAATGTGTGTGTGTGTGTATATATATATATATATATATACACATACATACATACATTTGGGCTCTTTCCATAATTTAGCTATTGTTGATTATGGTGCTATAAACATTGGATGCCTGTGTTCTTTCAAATCAACATTATTATATTTGTTGGGTAAATACCTAGTAGTGCAATTGCTGGATTGTAGGGTAGCTTTATTTTGAATTTTTTGAGGAATCTCCGTGCTGTTTCCCAGAGTAGCTGCATCAGTTTGCATTCCCACCAACAGGGCAGAAGTGTTCCCTTTCTCTGCATCCTTGCCAATATCTGCCATTTTCTGAGTTGTTAATTTTAGCAATTCTGAGGTATGAGGTGGTGTCTCATTGTGGATTTGATATTTATTTCCCTGACGATGAGTGATGTCAAGTATCTTTTCATGTGTCTCTTAGCCATCTGAATGTCTTCTTTTGAAAAATGTCTGTTCATGTCTTTTGCCCATTTCTTCACTGGATATTTGTCTTTTGGGGTGTTGAGTTTGATAAGTTCTTTATAGATTTTAGATACTAAACCTTTATCATATATGTCATTTGCAAATATATTCTATTCCATTGGTTGCCTTTTAGTTTTGTGGATCATTTTCTTCTCTGTGCAGAAGCTTTTTATCATAATGAAGTCCCAATTGTTCATTTTTGGTTTTGTTTCCGTCACCTCCAAGGACATGTCTAGTAAGAAATCACTGTGGCTGAGGTCAAAGAGTTTGCTGCCTGTGTTCTCCTCTAGGCTTTTGATGTTTCCTGTCTTACATTTTGGTCTTTCATCCATTTTGTATATGTTTTTGTGTATTATGTAAGAAAGTGGTCCAGATTCTTTCTTCTGCATGTCGCTATCCAGTTTTTCCGAAATTATTTGCTAAAGAGACTTTTGTCCATTGGATGTTTTTTCTCTTTTTTCAAAGATTAGTTGGTCATATGTTTGTCGGTCCATTTCTGGGTTCTCTATTCTGTTCCATTGATGTATGTGTCTGTTTTTGTGCCATTACAATATTGTCTGGGTGATTACAGCTTTGTCATACAGCTTGAAGTCTGGAATTGTGATGCCTCCAGTTTTGATTTTATTTTCCAGTGTTGCTTTGGCTATTTGGGATCTTTCCTGGTTACATACAAATTTTAGATCTAAAGATACCTGCAGATTAAAAGTAAGGGAATGGAGAACCATCTGTCTTGCTAATGGATATCAAAGAAAGCTGGAATCACCATACTTTTCTCAGACAAACTAATTTTATTTTATTTTTATGAATAAAATTTATTCTCAAATTGGCTTATATACAACAACACCCAGTTCTCATCTCACAAGTGCCCTCCTCAATGCCCATCACCCTTTTTCCTCTCTCTCCTACCCCTCCATCTACCCTCAGTTTCTTCTCTGTATTTAAGAGTCTCTTGTGGTTTGCTTCCCTCCCTCTCTGTTTGTAACTATTTTTCTTCTCCTTTCCCTTCCTCCAAAGCCTTCTGTTAAGTTTCTCAAGATCCAAATATGAGTGAAAACATATGATATCTGTCGTTCTCTGACTGAGTTATTTCACTCAGCACAATACCTTCTAGTTCCATCCACATTGCTGCAAATGGCATGGTTTCATTTTTTCTCATTGCCAAGTAGTATTTAATTGTATATATAAACCACATCTTCTTGATCCATTCATTAGTTGATGGACATTTAGGCTCTTTCCATAATTTGGCTATTGTTGAGAGTGCTGTTATAAAGATTGGGGTACACATGCCCCTATGCATCAGCACTTCTGTATCCTTTGGGTAAATTCCTAGTAGTGCTATTGCTGGGTCACAGTGTAGTTCTATTCTTAATTTTTTGATGAATCCCCACACTGTTTTCCAGAGTGGCTGCATCAATTTGCATTGCTATCAATAGTGCAAGAGGATTCCTGTTTCTCTGCATCCTTGCCAGCATCTGTAAGTTTCCTGATTTGTTCATTTTAGCTACTCTGACCAGTGTGAGGTGGTATCTCAGTGTGGCTTTGACAGACAAACTAAATTTTAAAACAAAGACTATAACAAGAGGAAGATCATAATATCATGATTTTAGGGTCTATTTACCAAGACGATCCAACTATTATAAATATGTATGGCCCAAACTTGAAAGCACCCAAATATATAAATCAATCAATCACAAAATTAAAGAACTCACTGATAATAATACCATAATAGGGGGCTTTAATACCCCACTTACACTAATGGGCAGATAATTTAAGCAGAAAATGAGCAAGCAAACAATGGCTTTGAATGACACAGTTGACTGGATGGACTTAACAGATATATTCAGAACATTTTATCCTAAAGCAGCAGAATACATATTCTTCTTGATGTATACGGAATATTCTATGAAATAGAACACATGCTAGAATCAAAAATTAGCCCTAAACAAGTACAAAAAGATAGATATCATACCATGCATATTTTCAGATCACAATACTATGAAACTTGGGATCAACCACAAGAACAAAACTGGAAAGACTATAAGTACTTGTGGATTAAAGAACATCTCACTGAAGCATGAGTGGGTTAACCAAGAAGTTAAAGAGGAAATTAAAATGTACATGGAAGCAAATGAAATTGAAAACATGACAGTCCAAAACCTTTGGGATGCAGCAAAAGTGGTTATAAGAGAGAAGTATATGGCAATCCAGGCCTTCCTAAGGGAGGAAGAAATCTCTCAAATATACAACCTAACCTTACATCTAAAGAATGTGGAAAAACAACAGCAAAAGCCCAAAAATCAGCAGAAGAAGGGAAATAATAAAGATTAGTGCAGAAATCAATGATATTGAAATTAAAAAAAAAAGCAGTAAACAAATCAATGAAACTAGGAGCTGGTTCTTTGAAAGAATTAACAAAATTGACAAAACCCTCACCAGATAGATTAAAAAGAAAAAGCAAAGGAAGGACCCAAATAAATAAACTCACGAATGAAAGAGGAAAGATCACAACCAACATTGCAGAAACACAAACAATAGTAAGAGAATATTATGAGTAACTATATGCAAACAAATCGGACAATTTGGAAGAAATGGACAAATTCCTACAAACATAAACTACCAAAACTGAGTCTGGAAGAAATAGAAAATTTGAACAGACCCATAACCAGTGAAGAAATTGAATCAGCAATCAAAAATCCCCCAACAAACAAGAATCCAGGGCTGGATGGCTTCCCCAGAGAATTCTACCTAACATTTAAAGAAGAGTTAATACCTATTATTTTGAAGCTGTTCCAAAAAAATTGAAATGGAAGCAAAACTTTCAAACTCATTCTATGAGGCCAGAATTACCTGGAATCTAAAACCAGACAAAGACCACACTACAAAGGAGATTTACAGATCAGTTTCCCTGATGAACATGGATACATGTATTCTCAAGAAGATACCAGCAAATTGAATCCAACAATGCATTCAATGAATTATTCACCACTATCAGGTAGGATTTATTCCTGGGCTGCAGGGGTCATTCAGTATCCACAAATCAATCAATGTGGTACAACACATTAATAAAAAGTAAGGATATGAACCACCTATCCCCTCAATAGATTCAGAAAAAGCCTTTGACAAAATACAATATCCTTTCTTGGTAAAAAACCTCAAGAAAGTAAGGATAGAAGAAACATACCTCAAGATCCTAAAGACCGTATATGAAAGACCTACAGCTATTATCATCCTCCATGGGGAAAAACAGAGCTTATCCCCTAGGGTTAAGACATTGTATTGGAAGTCCTAGCCTAAGCACAGACAACAAAAAGAAATAAATGATATCCAAATAGGCGAGGAAGAAGTCAAATTTTCTCTGTTCACAGATGACATGATCCTCTACATGAAAAATCTGAAATATTCTACCAAAAACCTGCTAGAACTATACATGAATTCAGTAAAGTCACAGGATATAAAATCAACGTATAGAAATCAGTTGCATTTCTATGCACCAATAACGAAGCAGCAGAAAGAGAAATCAAGAAACCTATCTCATTTACAATTGCATAGGATATCATAAAATATCTAGAAATAAACCCAACCATAGAGGTAAATGATCTGTATACTGAAAACTATGGAAAGCCTATGAAAGAAATTGAAGAAAACACACACACACACACACACACACACACACACACAAATAGGGAAAAAATTCCATGTGCATGGATTGGAAGAACAAATATTGTTAAAATGTTGATACTACCCAAAGTTTTCACACATTCGATGCAACCCCTATCAAAGTGACATCAGCATTCTTCACAGAGCTAGGACAAACAATTCTAAAATTTGGGTGGAACCAGAGAAGACTAATGTATTAACTCTTCTTTAAATGTTTGATGGCATTCATCTGTAATGCCATTTGGTTTTAGACTTTTGTTTCAGGGGAGGTTTGTCTTGTTTTGTTTTGTTTTGTTTTTTAAGTTTTATTATCCTGAGAGAGAGAAAGCATGGGGAAAGGGAGAGGAGAGAAAGGGAGAGAGAGAATTCCAAGTTGGCTCCATGTTGTCAGCACAGAGCCCAACATGGGGGTCAGTCCCACAAACTGAGATCATAACCTGAGCTGAAATCAATAGCGTGATACTTAGCTGACTGAGCCATCCAGGTGGCTCTTTTTGGGGGGAGTTTTTGATTACTGATTCAGCTTCATTGCTGGTAATCAGTCTGCTCAGATTTTTTATTTTCCTACTTTAGTTTTAGTAGGTTATATGTTTCTAGGAATGTATTCATTTCTTCTAAGGGTCCAATTTGTTGACATATAGGTTTTCATAGTATCTTGTTAATAATTGTTTGTATTTCTGTAGAATGTTGATTGTTATTTCTCTTTCATTAGTCATTTTGATTCTTTGGGTCCCCTCTCTTTTTAATATATTAGCAAACAGACTCCTACATTATATTAAAAATTATACAGCATGAATGTATATGTGGGGTTTATTTTGGGGTGGGAAGGTGGTTGAGTATCTGTAAAACAATCAGAGTGATACATCATATCGGTAAGAGAATGGATAAAAACCATATGATCATTTCAATAGATGCAGAAAAAGCATTTGACAAAGTACATCTATTCATGATAAAAACCCTCTGCTGGAGTGCATGGGTGGCTCAGTCAGTTACATCTGATTCTTGATTTTGGCTTGGGTCATGATCTCAACAATTCGTTTGTTTGAGCCCCGTGTTGGGCTGTGCACTGACAGCACTCAGCCTGCTTTGGAATTTCTCTTCCTCTCTCCCTGTCCCTTCACTGCTTGCTCTCTCTTCCTCTCAAAATAAATAAAAATAAACTTGAAGAACCCTCTACAAAGTAGGTTTAGAGGGAACATGCCTCAACATAATAAAGACCTTATATGAAAAACCCCCAACCAACATCATTCTTAATGGTAAAAAAACTGAGAGCTTTTCCCCTTAGGTCAGGAACAAAATGAGAATGTCCATTCTCATCACTTTTATTCAATACAGTGCTGGAATTCCTAGCCACAGCATTTAAACGGCATAAAGAAATAAAGGCTTACGTATTGTTAAGGAAGAAGTAAAACTCTTACTATTTGGAATTCCTAGCCACAGCATTTAAACGACATAAAGAAATAAAGGCTTACGTATTGTTAAGGAAGAAGTAAAACTCTTACTATTTGGAGATGACATGATACTATATATAGAAAACCCAAAAGACTCCAAGAGAACACTGCTAGAACTGGTAAGTGATTTTAGTAAAGTCATAGGATACAAAATCAATGTACAGAAATATGTCACATTCCTATACACTCATAATGAAGCAGCAGAAAGTGGAATTAAGTAAACAGTCCCCTTTAGAATTACACCAAAACCAATAAAATATCAAGGAATAAACTTAACAAAGAGGTAAAAGACTTGCACTCTGAAAAATATAAGGAAATTCAAGATGATGCAAAGAAATAGAAAGACATTCCATACTTACAGGTTGGAAGAAAAAATATTATTAAAATGTCTATCGTACCCAAAGCAATCTACAGATTTAATGCGATCTCTGTGAAAACACCAACAGAATTTTTTACAGCACTATAAAAAACAATCCAAAAATTTCTGTGGAACTACAGAGACCTTGAATAGCCAAAGCAATCTAGAAAAAGAAAAACAAAACAGGAGTTATCATAATTCCAGATTTCAAGTTATAGTACAAAGTGGTAGTAATTAAAACAGTGTTGTACTGGCATAAAAATAAACACATAGGCCAGTACAATAGAACAGGAAACTCATAAATAAACCCACAGTTATATGATCAATTAATCTTTGACAGAGGAGGAATACACATTAGGAAAAAGGCAATCCCTTCAACAAATGGTGTTGGGAAAACTGGACAGCCACATCAAAAGAATGAAACTTTCATTCTTTCACCATACTCAAATAAAATTCAAAATGGATTAAAGACCTAAATGTGAGACCTGAAACCATAAAAATCCTTGAAGCAAGCACAGGCAGTAATGTCTCTGACATGGTCATAGCTACATTTTTCTAGATATGTCTCCTGAGGCACCCAAGGCAGTGGAAACGAGCAAAAATAAACTATTGGGAGTACATCAAATTAAAAGGCTTCTGCACAGTAAGGGAAACAATCAACAAAACTAAAAAGCAACTTACAAAATCGGAGGATATATTTGAAAGTGAAATATCAGATAAAGGGTTAGTATGCAAAATCTATAACTTATCAAACTTAACATCCTGAAGCTAAATAATCCAATTAAAAACTGGACAGAAGACATGAATAGATATTTCTCTAAAAACAGACACACTGGTAGCTAACAGACACATGAAAAGATGCACATCACTCATCTTTAGAGAAATGTAATTTAAACCCATAATGAGATACCACCTTATACCTGTCAATTCTAAGATAACAAACATAAGAAACAGCAAGTGTTCATGAGATTGTATAGAAAAGTGTACTCTCATACAGTGTTGGTAGGAAAACAAGCTTGTGCAACCACTGTGGGAAATTCCTCAGAAAATTAAAAATAGAACTACCCTAAGATCCCATAACCACGTTACTGGGTCCCTGCCCCCCAGATACAAGAACACTAATTCAAAGGAATTCATACACCCCTGTGTTTATTGCTGCATGATTTACAATGGCCAAACTATGGCAGCAGCCTCTGTATCCATTGATAGCTGCCCAGATAAGTAAAGTCATGTACAGAGGTTGAGAAATTATCTCAAGGTCACAAAACTAGTGAGTGGCAGTTAGTGAAGGATAGACCCTTCAGTATAAGAAGTCTTTGAAGTTTGAGCTCTTAATTTTTTTTTTTAATACTTTATTGTCAAATTAGTTTCCACATAACACTCAGAGCTCTTAATTTTTATACCATTGGGGCTCTCATAACTGTCTTTTCTCCTTTGCAACTACTATAGGTATTATTTCTGGTTAGTGTTTCGTTGTTTAACTAAAGCTTTTAAAGCAGTGTTAAGTATTAGCAATGATATGGGTACCTTTTAGCTATATTTATACCTTAATGGGATTCTTTTTTGTTGTTTACTATTAAAGTTGTTGGGGGAGGCTGTAGTTATTGTTATGATAAGCATAGCTTTCATAATGTAACAATGTACTCATATTTCTTTTGAACTTAGAATGTTTGTCAAAAATGTGTTTTGAATACTATTAAATTACTCTAGTAGCAATATGATCATAGATATTTTTTCTTTTGAATCAGAGATATGATATATTTTATTGAGAAGTTTCTAAATAGCTGAATAGGTTTTTTTGTAGTCTAATGATAAATAACACTTAGTCATGGTTCTGAATTCAATTTGCCTAGAGTTTGCTTTTAATTTTTGCATTTATATTCTTAAAGAGGCTTTATATCTTGTAATCTTTTGTCAGGTTTTTATATGAAAATCATTTTAGATAATTCTTGGTCTTTGTGGATATTTGTACCTGGTCTCTTATTTCCACACCCTTCCTCTCTCAGCTCAGTATTGGTTGTAAGAAAGAAGGGTTTATTTATTTATTTTTTAATGTTTTATTTATTTCTAGGAGAGAGAGAGAGCGATTGAGAGAGAGAGAGAGACAGACAGACAGACAGCGTGAGTAGGGGAGGGTCAGAGAGAGAGGGAGTCACAGACTGAAACAGGCTCCAGGCTCTGAGCTGGCAGTCAGCACAGAGCCCGATGCGGGGCTCGAACCCATGAACCGCGAGATCATGACCTATGCGAAAGTCGGACGCTCAACCGACTAAGCCACCCAGGCGCCCCAGAAAGAAGGGTTTATATAACCTTATGGCACGAGGGTCCATGGCATTACATTAATGAATACCAAATTGTGATTGCTGATATCAGTAGATGCCAGTCTTACTCTGTGCTCTCTGAACTTTGTTAGAGCTTAATGACTCCTTCATGGGCCAATTGGGCACCTTGGACTGGATCATATTATGTAATCCTTTATTCGTTCTTCCTCTTAAGCCTCAGCTTAGTTGGCTTATATCTGAATGATACGATTATCATTCTCTCCTTTCTAAGCTGGGTTCATGGCAGACTGTAGGCTTTAAAATTAGTGTACATGCTTTTAGCAACTGAAAGAGACTGAGAAGTACAAATTATTTTCTTTCCTTTTCCTGACCACAGACCAGCTCTTTTAACATGCTGAGCTCTTCTTTCTATTCATTCTAGGCATGTCTTACACAGCAGACACAAGAAGCTCCAAAATGGTGATCTGAATTTTAAGTATTCTTCTAAACATATCAAGCATGCCCCACCTTCATTTGGAGTGAAACCTAAAAAAGTGAATTGGGACACCTGATAATAAATAGTTATCTGGTTCTTTCAAATAGAAATATTAAATTATTATTGTATTGGTTATCATGGTGTTGGAAGGGCAAAGGAGGGAAAGATAAAGTTATGGGGCAATAAGAAGGAAAGATGAAGCAACTCAGGAATTTTTTACTTTGTTCCTTTCTGGGCTGGAGATGGCAGAAACTTCTCCACACACTAAGGGTTCTGTGCTGAGAAGGCTTCTGTTGATGGATCCCGATGCCCAGGAGCTTACTCTTGGCTAAAGCAGCTGCCCAGATCCCTCACTGCCGCTGTCCTCTCCCTTAGTCCTGAAACTTCTGCCACACTGTCCTTCTGGAGATGCCACCAGAAACTTGAGGTGAAGGGAGTCACATTTCCCTTTCTTCTGCCTTCTCATCTTCAGTATGTGCCTCCTATTGGAAGATCTTAATTGGAAACTTACCTAAGAGAATTTGGAAATATAGTTTGTAACATCATAGACTTCTTACAGCAGCACAGAAGAGTAGGATTGGAGATTGAGAGCAAAGAGACAAAAGAAGAAACCTTCGGTTTCTCAGTGTCTATTCTCAATTTCCTATGCATATCTAACTTCTGTACAACAATGGCCATGGTTTCATGCTCTGCCTAGTATGATAAAACCATACCCTCTTTCCCAAAAGGAAGAAGCAGTGTTTTATTGGACCTCATTGCCATCTCTGAGAATGGCAGTTCTTGTGGTTTAGTAATATTCTGACTGTATCCACGGTAACCTAAAAACAATATTTTAAGGATACTACCTCCATTACTCTTTATATAAAATAGGTGAAAGCAGGAGGGAAAAATAAGTTTATGTATTCAAATAAATAAGGAAGGACAATACCAATCTGTAGCTAATGGCTTCACTTCTAAAACTGTAGCTTTCTGTTCACCATGAATTCCGTCTTTCCCTGTTATTATCCAGAACTTCAGTTTGTAGAGGTTCTTTATCTAAGCAGTGACTCTCACTTTCATTACCAGGAAGTCTTTGTCTGTGGTCCTATATTCATAGGGTTGCTGTAGATTTCCATGAACACCTACCATTGCATGTGGAATAGTAAGAGAAACTCTAGAGAATTCCTTAGGTTCCAAGTGTAATTGTCTCTGTCGTAGTATATATAAAAAACTAGTTTCCTTCTCATAAGTGGGATTAGTCAATGTAACCAGTAAAATTACTTTTCCTTTACTAGTTAGTTCAGTGAGAAGATAATTCAGTGATGGGCTTGTGGTAGTTTCAATGTCCAATTAAATAAAAAGAGTATTTTATCTCTTGGGGGAAGCATCACACCCTTGGAAACAAAGAACTCTGAACCATTAAGGACAGATGTTTTAGATAATGGAAGTAAAAAATCTGTAGGCAGGTATTTTGATCCAATATAAAAGAGGAATCACTTCTGCTTAATCCTTGATTTCTGGACCCAGGTATTCTCGCTGTCAGAGAGGACATTAGAGATTTGTTTAATCCATATACTATGCCTTATGAGACTGTATTCCAACTTCACAGAATGCTTGAATTGAGCGTTTAGTAGGCTATTCTACCATTCTGCCAGTGTAGGTGCTATTGGGCGATGGGATATATCTGAGTACAGTGAATTCCCTGACACAGGCTTTTCTTGTTCTTGGATTAAAACCAATGTTGTTTGGAATACATGATGGTGAATAAAGCCTACGTAAGTTCACAGACTTTAAGCCTTGCAGAAACATTTTGCTTAGAGGAGACACATGCATATCCAGAATAAATGTCTATCAGTGAATATAAATTGTGATTCATATCACAAAGGAAGAGATTCAGTGTAACTATTGACAAGTGGCTTTCTGGTTCTTCCTAGCAAGTCATTGGTTTGATAATAGTGGACTCAGTATTGATCTATGCTGCAGGCAAGTTAGGCAGCCAGCAATAGTAGTAGTAAGGTAAGCCTCTAAGAGGAAAGACCATATTGTTGAGCCATGTATAATTGCTGTCTCCACCAGTATGGCTACTTTGTGTCCTTTTTACTCGAGGTTAGTAGAGAATTATGACAACCATGCACATTTTGTGTCATCTTTTTAATTTTTTCTACCTGATGTTTCAGATCTTCTACACACACACACACGCACACACACGCACACATGTACACCATTTTGTTAGCACTTCATGAGTCTACTTAGATATTATTTCCTCTAGCAAAGTTTCCCTGAAATTCCAGGAATTAGATTCTGTTTTTTGCCACATAATATCCATTTAGTAACATTGCAACATTTGTAAACTATTCGTAATTGCCTCTTGAATATCGTTCCCAGTTTGACTATAAAGTACTTGTAGACAGGACATCTCTTGTTTTTTAAATCTCTATTTGCTAGTTCTTGTTTATCACATAGTACTTTATGCTAATATTTATTGGCATTGATTACAAGTTTTTACTTAATATTTGCATTTATTTAGAAAAGTATCCTTTAAAAATTTCAGTGATTGTCATTTTTTGAATATTCACTCTTTGTTATTAATATCTATTTTATTAACTATATTCTTAGATTATGACATTTAATTTCATTTTTTGTAATTTGAAATTTTCCTCTTGACTTCCTAGTACATTTGCTTTAGAAAATATGTCAATATTTTTAAAATGTGTATTTATGTTATCAAATATATGTATAATGTTATGTATAATGTTTAATTCAAGTATATATCATTCAGTGCTCTATCTCTTTTATTACCTGTTTATTTTTAATTTATAAGATCTGTCAGGGACTGAGAGAGAGGTGTGAAAATTTCTCATTCTTTCCAAAGCTGGTATTTGTCACCAGACTGATATTGGTGTGACATTATTTCTTTCACAGTCCCTTGGATACTGGTTAAATTACCTTCTGAAGTTTGTGCAGGAGTGCAGATTGATGGCAGAGCTTTCTCCCAGCTGCTTTGTTCTGCAGTCATTTTCAAGGTTGCCCTGCTGTTCTGCAGTGGAGTGATTTCCTGGGCCCACAGCCTAGGTCCTGAACACTTCACTTAAGTGTAATTCATAGAGCAATAGTCCTCAGCTTTTCTTCATGATCTTTTACTACCCTAAGCTTTTGGGTTTGACTCATGATATTCAAATGGTAGCCATTCTTTCTCCCCCCCAGTGTTCGTCAAACATCACATTCAGATTAGTTTTTCTCTTAGTTTTATAACTGTGGTGTCTGCCCTGCTTTTGCCACCTGATGATGTTTCTCAATCTCATTCTATCAATTGTCAGTTTCCTTAAATTTTCCTCACTAAAATGTGAGGAAGCCACATATTGCTTGTTATAATGTATTTTCTGTCACGAGTTTTTGCCTTTTTAATATTTTCCTAAGTATTTTATTATGAATCTGATGAATGTGATTCAAAAGATAATGTGATACTTTCAATGAAAATGATATAAACACCAGTATCATGGATACATACTAGTGTAGCAAAAATCATTTGTAGAACTCTTTATTTTACATTTCTTTAGAATAAGTTCACAGAAGTTGAATGACTAAGTCATTGGGTATGAACATTTCTGAGCCATTGTGAAATTCTGAGCCAATAGTGAAAATTTCCTTCCAAATTGTTTAATGCTTGCATCAGTACACATGAGAGTCTTTTTTCAACAATTTTCAGCTATCTTACAGTTTTTATTGAAATTATTTTTATACAAAATTGCATGGCAAAGTGGTTTTTCATTGATTTAATTTATGTTGAATTGGTTAGTGGTTTTTGTCCTTTCTTCATATTTCATTAGGTCCTTGAATTTTCACTTTAGTGTGTTGTGTGATATCATGCTTTGCCGATTTATCTGTTGACTTTTAAAAATATTTCTTATTAATACTATTCCAGTTTAGGATAAGTATCCATCACCCTTTTATTATGTTTTCATAGAAGTATATCTTTTGTTCAAAAAATTTTAGAAGCAGTTGTATTTAATTATCATGTGTTCATCTTCTATGAATACAAGTATGAAGATAAAAATCAAATTATATTATGTTTCTAAAATCCTGTCACATTGTTCAAGATTTATACTCAGAAGACTATTATTTAACACTTAGTTGCATAGACAAAATTAAATATTCAGTGTCATATTTTGTTATTTAGTTGATTCTTTTTCTTCAGAAGAGAAAGAAAATACATCATTTTGAATGCTCACTACTTTTCACAAGATATGGATATTATTGCCTTGATGACTAAGTTTTATAGTTAAGTGAATTTAAGTTACTGTAGGAAATGTAATCTCCCAGCTCATATCTCAGGAGCACTACTGGGATCGTTCTAGGTAAGATCGTGTTTTCATCCAGTTTAAAATTCTGTCTTTGATGTTGACTATAAAAAAATAATTTCCCATACATTTATACGTTCAATCTGTTTCCATTTTAGCATACATCTTTCCTTACATGTAATAAAAATAAAGTAATCCCTATTGTATAAAACGTGTTTCTATGTTGAAAAATTCTGTGTCTCTACTTTTATTATTATCATATTAAGTTTTCTTTTTGGATAGATAGACTTTATTTTTTTATTTAAAAATTGTTTAATGTTTATTTTTGAGAGAGAGAGACAGAATGTAAGTGGAGAAAGAGCAGAGAAAGAGGAAGACACAGAATCTGAAGCAGGCTCCAGGCTCAGAGCTGTCAGCACAGAGCCTGAAGTGGGGCCTGAACTCACAAACCTTGAGGTCATGACCTGAGCTAAAGTCCTACTTTTAAGTTGACTGAGCCACCCAGGTGCCCCTGGATTGATAGACCTTCAACAGATGTCCTCTGAGCCTTTACACATACAGGTTATAAGTAATCTTTTATTTTAAAAATTTACAAATATGAAATAATCTTGATAAGAAAACATGAAATCAAGGCATCTGGGTGGCTCAGTTGGTTGAGCATCCTACTCTTGGTTTTGGCTCAGGTCTTGATCCCAGGGTTGTGAGATTGAATCCCAAATTGGGCTCTGGACTGAGCATGAAGCCTGCTTGATATTGTCTCTTTCTCACTCTCTCATTCCCTCTCTCTCTCTGTTCCTCCCTCTCTCCCTCTCTCTCTCTCCCACTTGCAATTCACTCTCTCTCTCTAACATAAATAATGATAATAATAAAATTATAAAAAGAAAACATTAAATAATTGAAATTAATTTTATGTTAGCTTTTCATCCTATAGAATTATCAAGCTATTTTTAGTACCCTTTGAAACCCAATTACTCTATCATTTTATGTGGAAGTAGAGTAATATTTACATATTTTTGATGTATAAATCATGAATCCTGAAAGACTTCCAGTATCTCTCTTAAAGTCTTATTGCATTGGGAGAAAAACAAATGTGCTCTTAACAAAGTTGGTTAATTATATTGTAATTTCTCTGACATCTAAATTAGTCCTGCTACTATTTTCTCATTTATAGTTGGGGTGGCAGAAATAATTTTCTGGTTCCTAATATCCCGTCAGGTATTGAAAGACCGCTTTTAGGTAATGTACATCTGAGTATTTAACTTTCTGCTGCATTCTGGTGTCAGACATCCTCTCCTTCAAATGTAATAGTGATTGTGGAATGATTGGGGTGATGAGGGCCTAACATGATGTAAGAATTTTTCCAGATCCCAGTTGGATTTTGTATCTTTTAGCATGGAGGGTCTGAGAAAATTCTATCATTTATGGAATACAATGAAGATTTGTTTAGTTCCTTGAGGAGACTACAGAATTGTTTTCTTTTTTCTAAAATCCCTTGGATTTATGCTGAATTAAACAAGTTATTCTATGCTAATGTGCATATAGCTGGGAACCTGGGATGAAGATAGATTTGTCAAAGGAATAACTTGTAAACATAGAATGTTCATCTTAGATAGTTTTAATTGATTCAATGTGTTTTTCTAACTTTAATCCATGAAAATAACATAATTAATGGTTACTATGAGAACCTACATGAATCCTTTACTATCTATTTTACTTTTCTCACTGATTGTACATAGAATACTTTGCCTGTTTACATTTTTATTTCTTCATGTTCTTACTCATAACAATTATAACTGCTTAATAAGTAGACTAGAAAATTTTTTCTTATTGAGAATATGATTATGGTAATTCATTATGCCATATAACTTTGAAATATTTATGCAGTGTATTTTACATAAAATACAGAATATTTCTAGCCAATGCTAATTGAGAGGGAAGAAAAATGTTTACTCTAATAATAGAGATGTGGTTATTGATTCTTTTTCACCATCTTTCAGCCCTTACAAGATAGATAAAATCTTAGCAAATTGTCCAAAACATCTGAATCCAGTTGGCTAAGTTACCTGTACTTCATGTCTGAGGTAAAGTCATGTGATAGCACCCCGACAGCATTGGTCTGTTTGCCTGCAATTGCTAAAACATATTCCTTTTACTTCTTGATTAAATAAATATTTATTATGTGCATACTGTGCTCCAAACACTGTATTAAGTGCTTTTTATATCAAAACCTACTAAAGAAATTTTAAGGTTAGTTTTCATGTCATTATACTTTTAATAATTTCAATTTTATAGTTACTGTTGCATTCTGTCCTTCAGTAATTTCATAGATACTCTTTCCTCCTCTCAAACCACCTACCATCTTCCCAGAATTATATCAGATTGTGTCAGTCCGCATTCATGATGGCAAATCATTAAAAGAGATTATTTGTTTTTAGTGATAATTGACATTCTTAATTAGTATTCTTTTTTTCACTTACTATCTGTTAATTCCTTGAAGTTTAGTGCCATGTGATTGACTGATTAAAAATAGAGTATGAATTCTTCTGGGCTTAAATACGACTCTGCCACTTTTTAGCCATGTGGCTGCTGATCTAAACATTTGGGTTCTTAATCTGTAACATGGGTATGTGAAATAGCTCAATGAGATAATGTATAATATATAATTAACATTTAATCAATATCACTCTTTAATTTTTTCCCTTGTTGATTTATTTTTAAGAGAGACAGAGACAGAGAAGGAGTGGGGTAGGGACAGAGAAAGGGAGACACAGAACTCAAAGCAGGCTCCAGGCTCTGTCCTGTCAGCACAGAGCCCAACATGCGGCTTGAACTCGTGAACCATGAGAACATGATCTGAGCTGAAGTCAGACACTTAACTGACTGAGCCACCCAGGTGCCCTGAAATGGCTTCATATTTTGAAGCAAACGTTTAGTTCAGAAAAATCATAGTGTATTGTGTTTTTCTAATGATTATCATTTGAGAAGATCTATGGTGCATCTCCATGGCAAATGTTGATTTTTAGCTAGTATTTATTAAGTTTGTATAGCAGTCTCAGACAAAGGCAATAAAAGTGTGCACTGGTGTATCAAACTGAATGAACACTTGAAAATGGAAGCATATTCAGAAAAAGAAAAATTATATTTTGTCCTTTAGGGCTAATGATGTTTAGCCTTTGATAAAATTATGTGTCTGTATTTGAAATGAGCTAGAAAAACATTACTTTGGAAGATTGTACTTCCAGAAAGCATATCATTTGCTTTTAATTGCCTTTTCCTTCTTTTCAGCTATTTTTATTTATTTATTTATTTATTTATTATTTTATTACAAGTCATAA
>NW_027527957.1:1899014-1923582 GCF_008692635.1 Crocuta crocuta
AAATTTCTTGTAATAATTAAATTACTCATCCTCGTATAAAATTTTTATGTAACTTATAGAATCAAGATGTGTGACAAGATTTATTTTTGTCATAATTCAATGTTTACCTGGCTTCCGTTGTATCCTATTTTATCTCCTATCAAGAAGAGTGGTGAGGAATACAGAATCATAAGTATGTTTTCATAACTTTGAATTTGCACTACAGAATTGCTGCGAGTATATTGAAAAACAAAACAAAAACAAAACTCAGTTGGCATTTGCCTTTGAGAAACCTGTAATAACTATACTTCTATTTAGGTGCCGAAGAGTTTATTCTTGATAACTTTGTATGATTTTTAACGCACAAAAGCTCTTAAATTACAATATCCTTTCTTCAGTCTGTGCCTTGATGTTAATGAGAATTTGGCAAATAAAATGACAAAAGGTGTGCTTGAAGGGAAAGTCCTTTTGTTGAGGGCATACAATGACTTGTGATTACAATGCTGTGTTAATGGGTTGGAGAATATAAGGCTCTTGTATCTGAGTATGCAGAATTTTATTTTTTTATCTTTAGTTCAATCATCACACTGTACACAGTGAGGTAAATAAGAGATTCTTCTAAAAGTACATGGTTGAAGGGCTGAAAATCTTTTATGTAAGAGCAAATTTAACTTGTACTAAATCTTTGCCAGTTATTGCCTGTAAAAATCTCCTAGAGCTAATAGTTTTTATTTATCTAGGAATTTCAAACAAGTTAGAAATCAAAGCATATCTTGGATTAATATAAAGACCTATATAAATAGAATCTTGAAATATGAATTTTGTCATGACTCAAATAATAGATCCGCTCCCTGAATCGTGTTTCAGTGGCTGGAAGTGGGTACAGCGCAGAGTTGGGGCAGTGCTGTGAAATAGACCATTGGCTTCAACGAAACAAAACAGTGTATTCTCTTTGGAGTAATCTTCTTGGTGATTGCATCTGTCTGTTTTCTTCATAATGAAAGCAACGCCTTTCTTTGGTCTGGCTGTTGTCCCTTCCTTGTGTCCTTGTTGCTCCTTCCCTTCCTGATGCTGCGGTCCCTTTATGAGCCAGGAGTACAACCACTGCATCAGGACTTCCCGTCCAAAATGCCCCTTTAGAAAGCATATGACAAGATGGATCACCCGTATATCAATTTAATTTTGTATGCCACTTGATCTAAGAGAAAGCCGGCTATTATTTAAATACAACTTTAAATTTTTACTCTACCTCCAACCTCATCTGACTTTATTGTCCCACCCCACAGACACCAGCCAAGACTTTCTCATCCCTTACCCACCTGAGCTCCTACTTGCGGTTTCTGAGAAGAGGGAGTAGAAGTATCACATTGGTGACTTCTTTTGTCCCATTATAATAATCACTATAAAAATGTCACGTGTTCCAAGTGAGGGAAAGGAAGGAAGTCTAGTAAATAGGGAGAACTTCTCAGTCAAAACCACCATTTCCATATCTTTTCTGGTGAAATATGGGAGGAAGTGTCTCAATATGTGAGAAGAGCTTTGAGATTCAGGGCAGAATAATGGCAACATGAGTTTTTAATGTCGATTCTAATTTAAGTATTCCGCATGGCTGGTGCAGATTTGTAGCAGTGATTTCTGAGGATGTGCTTCATTACAATCCTGTTCTCCTCGGCTTAAAATGGATTGCAAGTCAGGATAAGGCACCAAATTTGGCTAATTTCAGGAATGATCACATTGCTTGCTTCGTGGGCTTGAAAATGAGACACAATTTATGAATTAGTCTATTTTTAACACATGCATTTTTTCTTGCCATTACTCTGAACAAATGAAAGCAGTAATACAGTGCCCAGTAACTCGATGTCTTTGGTGAAGTGGCCTCATAATAATGTGCCAGGTTAAAGCACAGAAAATGTTAGTATGTGTGCTTTCTAGGAAATGTGTGCATCTTTTTAATGAGGTGAAAATTTTACACTCCTTTTCTGCTTTTTCTTTTTTAATCTCATAAAATTGATATCCTTTGGATTATAAACTAAATGAAAACCATGTGGAAGACCAAAGGCAGGGATATGGTGGCAGATAGCAATTCTTGTAAAGGCCTTTCATATGTTACTTCATTCATTATAATGCATTTTTGGGGCAAATGATATAACGGGGTTTTTGAAAGGATGTATTTAAGCTGATGGCAATAAGAAATAGAGCGTCTGTTGCTAATATTCTGGAGGATAATTTACTTCACTAATACATAATTTCATGCCTTGTGAAAACGGGAGAAACTCTTGACTGCTGAAGGTGAAATGAAAACACAAGCTTCACTGGAGAAAAACAAACTTCTGTGGTCTTCAGAGAATTTGACGTTTCCAGGGAATATGCATATGCATGTGTGGGGAGGACAAGACTTTGGGGACAGTAGTCTCCTGGGGCTGTTTTTATAACTTGGAAAACACTAATACGTGAATAACTTGCCTTACTGTGTTGGTAAGGTAGACAAGATGACGTGCACAGAGCATAGTGAACAGGCCCGTGTACATTTGCCAGCCAGATGGTACAAAACCGTGTATCAGCAGTGTGCTTAGATGATGTCTTCATTAGTCTTCTTAGTCAAGATGACTGTTAGTCTAGCGTGGCTCTCATGGAACCATGGATAGAATTTACATAGTAGGAAAAACCAAAGTCTAAACAGGTACAGAGAGAAAGGTCTACTGACCAAATTTCCTAATACCTCACAAGGATAGAGGAAGACCCATGATCTGGTATCTGGATTATTTTGTATGTGTATGTGGGTGCGCACGCATGCGTGCTTTTGTGACTCATAAACCGAGTTAGGATACCTGGATTGTATGAAAGGCATTTTTGTTGTTGTTGTTGTAGTTGCCACAAAACTAAGAAGAGACCTGATGCTATAATCTTAAGTGATGATTAAAGGAACATTCATAAAAATATGTTTAGCTTCCTGTATTCCCCCTGGAGATCTCAGGATTCTGAGAAGGTTTTCTTCTTTGGAGGGCTTAGGTTATATCTTTGAAAAAGGAAAAACAGTATTATTTTTTATTTAGGGACTTGTCAGAAAAGTTCTTATTTCACAGAAATCTTGCTTTGCTAAGTTATTTCAAAAAGTACTTATGTGATATGAAACAGTATTATTTCTCATAAATTTATATAAAGTCAGTGAACAAAATCGCTAACATAATTATGTGCTATTTTGAAGCAGAAATATTACTGATTTTGATAGTTTAATCTATAAATAATATCTCTCGGCTTCCAGATATTTATCTAATTTGGCATTCTTAAATTATGATGATGTGAAAAATTTACCAGTGATAACTGCCTTGACCTTCACCCAACATTTTTTAGAAGTTTTTTTTCTGTGACTTGAGAATTTCATATATAATTCTCTGAGCATTTAGGGACTTCTATACTATTCCTGCTTTTAAAATATGTATATCTTTTTTCTTTTGAATCTTAAGCCAATGTGTTGCGAAAATATGTATTTTACTTTTATCAAAATAAAATAGGATGTATATGTAATAAAATAATATTGACATGATACTTTGAAATCTATAGAAGATATCGAGGAACAAATCTCAGTAGAATCTTCTGGTTCACTACAGGAAAATGAAAGAAGAGATTCTTTGAAAATGTTTATCTCATCTATAACTCAAACGTTTCTTCTAGTGAAAATCTGTGTTTCATTTTCTCCTTCAACCCTGCCCACTCTCATCTTTGCGAAAATGGGAATGTGATAAATTCTGATGTTGGAAAGGCTAGGAATCTGTCTTATCCTGTATAGTCTCAGGACTTCTTCTTCCTGTAACATATCCAGATATCCTTTTCAGCCACATAGCCAGCGTACTTACTTGGTCTCACCGGGCACAAGTTTCCAAGCCTTCTTAAGGCTTAGGTTGAAAAGTAGCACAGTGTCAATTTAACCAAATTTTATTAATCTGAGTGTGCCACAGGGACAGGCCCAAATCAAGAGAATTAGTTTATATTAGAGCATGAATACTACACTGTGGATTATTATGAAGTATGTAATAGACATTGATCCACATTGATATCAATAGATTATGTCTATAATACCATTCATTCTTTCCATAATAAATTTGTATTATTACTGTTAACAGAAAGATACGGCACTTTAAGTGCAAGTGAACCCTTCATTTCAAATATGTGTGTTGTGAAATTCTATTTTATTTTGATGATAGTCAAATCATTACTACTGAAAAGCAGATAAAAATAAATAGAAAGGAAGATGAAATTCACCAAAAGGAAAAGACACAAATCCTTTTACAAGTGAATGTGAATACTTAGGAAAGTTTCTAGATGAGAAGGTTCATTGAATTGCCATGTTGGAAACTCTTACTATTTATTAAATTAGCAGTTATATTAAGCCTTCAGTTTATTCTCTGTTCTGCTAGTATTTTCGTATGTATCTCTTTCTTAGTGAATTCTATTAAAAATGAGAAGACATTGTCTAGACAATATGTTACAATAAGAAACTTGTATGTATTTACTAACATTATAAGGAATAGAGTTTCTGTAATAGTTCTGACTTTGGCAGTGACTATAATTGTTGATTGCTTTGTGGTAAATAAGTATAATCATTGTGAACATCTGATTTCCATTTTCTGATTTCAGTTTGGCTGCAAATACAAACTTCTCTTTTGTTCAGAGGCTTTCCTCCTGTTTTTTTTTTTTCAAATAGTGGTTTTCCAGGAAGAGTGAAACCATAATTTTTTGACAAAGAAAATATTTACCATTGTAACATATAGAATAGTGTTAATATCATAATATAAAATATATTCTTCAGTAAAATAAACAAATACAGAGACAGAGCATGAGCAGGGGAGGGGCAGAGAGAGAGGGAGACACAGAATCTGAAACAGGCTCCAGGCTCTAAGCTGTCAGCACAGAGTCCAACGCGGGGCTTGAACTCACAAACCGCAAGATCATGACCTGAACTGAAGTTGGACGTTTAACCAACTGAGCCACCCAGGTGCCCCCAGAAACACCTTTTAATAAAGAAGGTAAACTAGTCACATCTAATCTCTTAACCCAGGCCTTGAATTTTTAACTTCAGCATTAATATTCATTTTTTAAAGTTCCATGTAGTTCCTTTGAAAAAATGCTAAGTTATTACTCATAGTTTCCTGTTACCTGATACTATGGTAAATTTTGTCTTTTTTTCTTTAAACATGGTGATGATAGTTTTTAAATCCATTTCTTTGAATTCTCATATCTAATATATTTCTAAGTCTTTTTCTGCTCTTTGTTCTAATTTTTATTCATAGTTCCTTATTTCCTAATGTTCTGGATTCTGGTTACTTTTTTCCCGATGAGCTGCTTATTATTATTTTTTATTTTTGAGAAAATGAATTGTTGGAATTCTTTGAGTTCTAAAAAGAAAGCTGTCGTTCTTCAAAGAGATACTTGCTTTTCCTCTGTCACGCGCCTGGGTCGCTACTTTGGAGACCTCTTAGAACTCACCCCCACCTTGAGTTCGCACCCTGGCATTCAACACTCTTTCCTACTCCCTGTAAATATCAAAATGAAAGCATATATACCATGGGGACTGTAGTTACTGATACTGTTCTGTATGTTTGAACATTGCTAAGAGAGTAGATTTAAAAATTTTCAACACACACACACAAATCATAATTATGTGAGGTGATGATGTGTTAACAAACCTTTTTGTGGTAATGATTTTATGTCATATACATATTTTAAAAGCGTAAGTCATTCAAGTTGACAAACACCCTCAGGACAAAACAGAGTTCTAGCTTCCAGTTAATCATCTACATTCCAACTATCACTCAGACTTTGGCTTAGATATCAGCTATCTATTACTGCAGTAATGCTATGCAGCAAATATACACAGTACTTTAGTGATATATGGACATAAGGATATATTGCTTATGTATCTGAGGGAGTCACAGAGGCAGCTCTGAGAATCTTCAAGGGGCTTGTTTAGCTGTGTGTGGGTCAGCTGGCTGTCAGCAGAAGATGGTCTCAGTTGACATGATGGTGAATTGACACGATTTCTGATGGTTGTTCTCGTCTTCTCCCGGGGACTCCACAGGGCTAGCCGAGGCATATCCCTCTCATGGTCATCTCGGAGGATATGAATGAAAAAATCCAAACTCTTAAGCACCTTTCAAGCTTTTGCTTTTGCAGCATGTTGACCAATTTCCCATTGGTTCAAATCAAGCCATATAGTAAAATCCATGGCAGAGTGCAAAGTCACTACATAACAAGGGGTATGGATACACTTTGGATTGAAAATTGGGGGCATTTTTTCCATTTGACAGGATTCAGTAACTTATTATTTTGTCAGCTCTGTGATGTTATTAAATTTATTGTTTTAATATTTATGTTTTATAATATAAATAATATAATATTTATTATATAATATATAATATAATATTTATTATAATAAAATAAATAATATAACATTTAGTATAAATGTTTGAAATAGAATACCCTAAGAGAAGAGGTTTCTGTTCTCATCATTTGCATTATCTATAATTACTGATCTCCTTTAACATTTTGAGGCAGATGTCATGAAATACAAAGCATATATGAGGTCACCTTTACGTATGGGTAATTGAATTGGTGGGACCAAACATTAATTTAGGGTGATATTTGTTTTGTTTGGAATTAGATAAAAGATTAAGTTTTTCTTATATAACAGTTGAGCATATAGATTTATAAAATGAAGAAAATTTGAACCGTACTTACATAAGGCTTCTAGAAGAAATCACTGCAGATAGATTAAAAAAAAAAAAAAGATAGTAAGGATGCCGGAATGGCTCAGTTGGTTAAGCATCTGACTTTGACTCAGGTCACGATCTCATGGTTTGTGGTTTGAGCCCTGTGTCGGGCTCTGTGCTCACAGCTCAGAGCCTGGAGTCATCTTCAGATTCTGTCTCCCTGCCTTTCTGCCCCTCTCTGCTCATGCTCTGTCTTACTCTTTGAAAAAATAAATGAACATTAAAAAGTTTAAAAAAAATAATTAGTGTCATTTGTACTATATATAGTGTTTCAGTTTACTTGAGAACATACTGAAGAAAAATTTTCCATGTCTATAAATACTCCTTTACTATATACTTTTAATGACTACATGTTATTTTATTCTGTTGTTTACTACAATTTATTCAGCCAAACTCTTAGTTTTAGGTAGGTTGGCTGTATTTTTAAAATATTATTAATAATGCAACAAGGAATATTCATGTATATTTCTATGTACTTTGTATTTATTTTTTTAGGATAAATTACTGAAATTAGATTGAATTGATTAAAGTTTATGCCCATATTCAAGGATGTGATACCTATTTCTTTTTTTTAAGAAGAAACAAAATGTTATTTTTATTTATTTATTTTTTAGCTTTTTAAAAGAAAATTCCAGTGTAGTTAGCATACAGTGTTATATTAGTTTCAGGTGTACGATACAGTGATTCAACAATTCCATATATTACTCAGTGTTCCCATCACAATAAGTGTACTTTTAATTCCCTTTGCCCATTTCACCGATCCCCCCACCTACTTCCCCTCTGGTAACCATCAGGTCTTCCTCTACAATTAAGAGTCTGGTTTTTTTTTTCTTTTTCTTTTTTGGTTTTTTGGTTTTTCTCTCTCTTTTTTCCTTTGTTCTTTTGTTCTGTTTCTTAATTTCCACATGTAAGTGAAATCATGTGGTATTTGTCTTTCTCCAACTGACTTACTCACTTAGCATTGTATTCTCTAGACCCACCCATGTATTTGAAAATGGAAAGATTTCATTCTATTTTATGGCTGAGTAATTACTCCATGGTTTATGTATACCACCTCTTCTTTATCCACTCATCAGTGAACGGACATTTGGGCTGCTTCCATATCTTGGCTACTGTAAATAATATTGCAGTAGGTACAAGTATTCCTTTGAATTAGTGTTTTTATATTTGGTCAAATACCCAGTAGTGTGATTATTGGATCATATGGTAGTTCTTTTTTTTAACTTTCTAAGGAACCTCCATACCGTTTTGCATAGTGGCTGCACCAGTACGCATTCCCACCCACAGTGCACAAGGGCTCCTTCTTCACAGGGATGTGATATGTATTTCTATATCTGCCTCCAGAAAGGCTGTTTACCTGTTGCATGCTCTAGAAATGAATGAAGACCACTCCAAGGAGATCAGACAGAGGATTTTATTCCGAGCTTGCTATAGCAAGGGTGTCAGTCACCATCACTTGCATTTCACAAGTGGGAAACTTTATAGTGACCGAAAGGGGTTTCAGGTATTCTCTGAGTGGAATTTATTAGCATGGTAAGTTGGAGGCAGGCTAACTATAAGCAGTGCTTCTTATGTGATTGGCTTAGGGAGCAATATTTAGTTCTCTCTCTCGTTGGTCCTGAGTTGGAGGCAGGAACAAAATAAAACAAAACAAAGTAAGAACTCCTGACAGCTTACAAGTTGTTGATCAAATCCTGACTGTTTGGGGCTAGTTGATGCAAAGGTTTGTTTGTTTGGGCTGGTTTTTTACAGAAGTTCTAGTGTGGTTTTCTGAACTGATTATATAGATCAGAGTTCTTTTGCCATATATGGTCTGGCTAGTGCTCATTTGTATATTCAATCTTTTAATACCGAAAAAACCATCTAGGAACTAATTGCTTAATTTGCATTGTGCTTTTATTTATTTCAAAAAATCACTTTAAAAAATATTTTATTTATTTTTGAGAGAGAGAGAGAAAGAGACAGAGTGAGCAGAGGAGGGTCAGAGAGAGAGGGAGATACAGAATCTGAAACAGGCTCCAGGCTCTGAGCCAGCTGTCAGCACAGAGCCCGACATGGGGCTCGAACCCACGGACCGTGAGATCATGACCTAAGCCAAAGTTGGATGCTTAACCAACTGAGCCACCCAGGCGCCCCTCAAAAAATCACTTTTAAATTAACTGTATTCATGGAAAAGTTTTGGCACAATAATTGATCCATAGCAAGGTCTCAGCAAATACCAGCTATTATCATTTACTTATTTTAAGTTTAACTTTCTAAAATAGTGTACTCAGGATATTACCCTTCATTAAAGTTCAATGGCATTTAATTTCCTATGTGCTTATCTTAGTTCAGGCCACTAGAACAGAATACCATTGACGAAGTTACATATAAACAACAGAAATTTGTGTCTCAGAGTTCTGCAGACTGGGAAGTCCATGATCAAGATGTCGCAGATTGATTGTCTTGTAAGACAATCCTGATTCATAGATAGCCATTTTCTTGCTATGACAGAAAGGGTAAGGGATACTTCAGGGGTGTCTTATATAAGGACACTAATCCCAATCATGGGGGATCCAGCCTCGTGACCTAATCACTTCCCAAAGGCCCCTTCTCTCAATACCATCACAATGGGGATTAGGCTTCAACATAAGAATTTTGGGAGAAGACAACATTCAGTATAGCGGTGATGATATGAAAGTCTGTACCTAATGCTCAAGACTTTCATATTATTTCCCTAATGTGTACATCCAAAGCTCATGTGCCTACTCATAAGCTCAAATCATGAATCGTAACTTACTTATGTCTACACAAACCACTATTTCAGAGAAACTTTGTTTCTGTTACATTATTTTTTTCCTTTTCTAAAATACCTTCTCTTTTTAAGTCTACTTACATTTTATTATTCTTCAAAATTCATTCATTTTCCACCTGCTATATTAAAATTAGTTACCATCAGACTCTCTCCTTTTTGTATCGTACTGGATATCACTACTACTAATTTGATATCACACGGTAATGTATATTCCTATCTTATTTGGCCATTTCAGTTATATATAGAGGCAAACATTCTCATACGTTTTTATATCTTCTTTATTGCTGAATGAAATCATTTCTATAAATAGGTACTCAACACATTTTTTTTTTACATTTATTTATTTCTTTGAGAGACAGAGTACGAGTGGGGAAAGGGCATTGAAACGTAGACATAGAATCCCAAGCAGGCTCCAGGCTCTGAGCTGTCAGCACAGAGCCTGACACGGGGCTCGAACCCACAACCGTGAGATTATGACCTTAGCCGAAGTTGGATGCTCAACTGACTGAGCCACCCAGGTGCCCCTCAACACATTTTTGTTGATCAATTAATATTTTCATATGAAACCAAGATCTAGAATGCTAATAAAGTTCTTTACTAGAGAAAATTACTTAACTTCAGGGTGTTAGTGCTCCCATTTTTGGAAGGGAGATAATGCTTAAAGTTTCCTTTCAGAGAAATGAGAATAATGATAACACTTAAAGTTTATCTGCTTCTAGAAAAGGCATTATGTAATGAATAATCATGTTGGCAGGAATGCATGAATAAACTTTGGGAAGTAGTAAAGCATTTATATTTGTTGTAGGAAAAATATTATGACCTAATATCATCAGTTTCCATGCTTCTCACTGCTTATCTCCTACAATGTATCAAATAGGGAAGAAGTCATGCCTTTTGTCTGTCAGAAATGACTCCCCCCACCGCCCGCTGCCCCCCGGATTTTGACTAGCTCAAACTGCAGAGCAAAAATGCTTTTATTGTTCCTCTTTATGGCTTCAGTATTTTTTGAAGAAAATCTACAGATGATGGTCCATATTGCTGGCATTGGAGTTATCTATTTGATATGAATTCCACTTTTTTGCAGCACTAAAAATTCATAAAAGACACAAAGAAACCCTTCTCTTTCAGATCAGAGAAGGGTAGTTGGGAAGAAGAAGTATAAAGTTTTATTTCATGTAGTGTATACTTACAGTAGGAGCCAGAAACACACAGCAGGGTGAGAAATTTTAAAAGGAAAACGTATCACTGGGAAGCTCTGGGTTGTCAGTAACAACCTGAGGAGATTTCATATAGAAAGATAGAAGAACAACAAAGTGTCTCAAATAAAGGAACAAAACAAAGCTTTAAATATTCATTATAGTGAGTTGGATTAATTTGGGAGGAATGTCATTGTCTGTAGGTGCTTTATTACCATTAATTTTTAAAACTTATTAACTAAAACAACAACCTTCCATTAAATGTGAGTGGGATGAGAAAATATAGTTTTATTCCTTGATGGAAAAGGATACTTTGTATTTTTTTGATATTTAATATTAATATTTAAAACTTATTTTTGATCACTATTAATTTTTGTTTTGAAATGAATCATAGAGAAAATATAAATTTTTGACTCACAGCATTTATTTATGGAGACTCGATAGCCTATACCAAAAAAATTCAACTGCTAGAGAAGAATTATGCCTTCTTTTTCTTTTTTCTGTTTCTTTTAAATTTGAAAAACACTGGTAAATACTTACAAGGAAACTTATTGATATTATTACCTTTATAAACTATTATTATCACATACAAAAGACCTGAGATGTTTTACTCTGAAGGGGAGATAAAATGCTGCTTATCAATGCTTACTTTTTAAGTTCTAAGACTAATTAATTTATAGCTCAAAAATCAGGGTCAAAATAGATCTTTTGATTGCATTATTGAATACTTTAACAATGGATTGGGGTGTTTGGCCCCGCATAAATAGGGTGTTGTGACCGACTGCATTATAGGTATTTAATTACTTACTAATATCCAGGAATAGAATTCACTTTGAACTTCTTAAAAACCTTTCCAAATGAAGAATTCCATGATAAAAAAAATTCGGATAAATATGTCAGTTTTCATTTAAACCATGCTCTTTTGGAGAGAAAGAAAAGCACTGACTCAGGTGATAATGCCCTTGGGGCCCTGGGGACCATCATTCTAGGCTACTCAGAATATTTTATCCTCCTACAGAGAATGCATACTGAACCCTTCCCCCATCACCAAATAACCAGGTTTTTAAATAAACCCCCTTTTGGCTTTATACACATACATACATTCTAGTAAGTCTAGGTAAAGACTTTTTAAAATTTATGGATGCCATCTCAAATTTCTGAGGGGAAAATGCCCTGCGCACTTTTTTTCCTGCACACTTTTCATGGAGTACATTAGCTTTAGATGTTATTGAAGGCCTCTATATATCACTTATGTATCTTATTTAATGTTGTCATGACACAATTTAAAAAAACAGCCATTTTACATGTTTTGAAGCAATGTTTGCAACAACTCACTTTCTCTGCCTGTAATGCATATAGAAATGCAAAAGTGCAGTTTGAAATGTTAAGAATAATATCTATATTATAAGAGTTCATGGTAACATCTAGAAAACTTTGAGCACACTGGAAAAGACTCTAACTTTTGTTGAAATTATGAGAAATAAAAAGAAGTTAGGCTCCTTGCATAGGGTTAGATGATGTAATCCTCACAGATGACACAATTGAGCTACTTGAGTGCAAGTTTACTTTCTTTTTTTCCCATTGAGCATACATCAGTATCCTCTATTCCAGAAATTCCAGAAATACATTCCACATTCCAGAAATACATAGTTCTGTCCTAAAGCGCTGAAAGAAATTTCATAAATGAATCAGTTATTCATATTTGAGGAAACATGATGAACTGAAGGAAGAATTGATGAAAGACTAAGATGGTTAAAATGGGGAAAACTGGAGTTCAGAAACAAGGTACCCAAATAACATGATAATTTTTAAAAAAAATTATTTTATTTATTTTATTAAAATGTTATTTATTGTGTGTGTGTGTGTGTGTGAGAGAGAGAGAGAGAGAGAGAAAGCATGAGTGGGGGATTGGCAGAGAGAGAATTCCAAGCAGGCTCTGTGTTGTTAGCATAGAGCCTGTCGTGGGGCTCAATCCTACAAAACTGCAAGTTCATGACCTGAGCCGAAACCAGGAGTCAGGCACTCAGCTAACTGAGCCACCCACGCACCCCAGAAGTTATTTTAAAATGTAGCTTATGAGGGGCGCCTGGGTGGCTTAGTCGGTTAAGCGTCCGACTTTCGCTTAGGTCGTGATCTCGCGGTTCGTGGGTTCGAGCCCCGCGTCGGGCTCTGTGCTGACAGCTCAGAGCCTGGAGCCTGTTTCAGTCTGTGACTCCCTCTCTCTCTGACCCTCCTCTGCTCAGGCTGTCTCTCTCTCTCTCTCCAAAAAAAAAAAAAAAAAAAAAAACAACCCAAAAAAAACACATTATAATGTAGCTTATGAGCAAGTAGAAATAATGGCAGCATTAAATGGAAACGAACAAAATACTAATGTGAATGTCTTATGATTAATCAGTCC
Source organism: Crocuta crocuta (assembly GCF_008692635.1). NCBI lineage: Eukaryota > Metazoa > Chordata > Mammalia > Carnivora > Hyaenidae > Crocuta > Crocuta crocuta. The sequence goes on from NW_027527957.1 coordinate 1,912,149, forward strand.
CTTTCTTTTATTGTTATTATTAAACTCATAATTTATTGGACTACTGTAAACATAGAAAGACCACAGTAGTCTCTTATGGTGACTTTACAGACCAAATTGAAGAACAAGAGCACAGTGACAAGTTAGTTGTTTGAATTTATAAGTGATTGAACAACTATGGTCAAAGAGTATTGATTAATAAATTGATGTAAGTTTTAGGACCATCCTTCAGGAGCATGTAACTGGTCTCTTCAAAACTTTTTTGTTAGTGGTAGGATGCGGAGATTACTAAAACATATTAATGAAATTAGAATGTGATGAATAAAAGAAATGGTAAAATACATAGTTTAGGAGAAATGTAGGAAAGAGTATCTCCAGTGGTGCTTAATAAATTCATCTTTAGACAATGTCAATTATTAGAAAGTTATTATGTATATTGAAAGGAAATTTTATCTTCTTGTAAGTTTTTTGTTTTAATTCTTAGAGATTATAAAGAATGTTGAACCTCTTTTTTTTTTCCTACATGAAAACCATTCAGTTATTTGAAAGCTCTCATGATTATCTTAGTAAATCTTCAGTTTTTTGAATTATTTGTGAAATGAGATGGTTCTGCATTTTTATGCAATATTTGTTATTCCATTGGTCACAGAATATTTTTATACAATACTAGGCTTATATTTTATACACTTTATCACATCTCATCCCAGGATTGTAAGTAAAATGAGAAATACTTGTGAAAATTAGAATAGCATGTAATTGTCACCTTCCTAATTTGAGGTTCTGTTCCCTGGTAATATTGCTGGAAAGCATACCAGAAAGTGAGTGATCACTATTAAATTCTCAAGTGTATTTTTTAGTATATGCTTATTCTAAACCAATGTTTATCTAACTTGTAGCAAGATAAATGTGCAAGTCCTTAACTAAATTTTTATACATTATACTAGCTAATCTAGTATCAAAATATGGATATTTGGGGGAAAAAGAGACCATACTTCATTTAAAAATCCCTCATTTTGTTTGCACAAAAAACTGTAATGTAGCCAGAACATGACCCAGAAACAAAGGTAAGAGAATTTGATTTTGCAGATTGACTTATATACTAAGTTATTTGATTTAATGTAGACTAAATTTTCATTCTACACATGAGAATACAGAGACAGAACGAAGATAAGCAGCTTGACAATGTTTATGTCAGTGCTAAGTGGCAGGCCTGAGAATCAATTAAAAGGTTTATTTACATACCAACAGTCTGTGAACTTGCTGCAAAAATGTTTTGTTTATTCAGTTTTGTCCATCTTTATGATAAATATTAAAGTCACATTTTATTGTACACTTGCTTTGAAGTAATAAAAATTTTGTAATTGAAAATCATCAGGTAACACAAGTTTCTCACAGCATGATACGATAGATTTCATTGATAGGAATTAACAGAAATGTAACAACCATCATGAATATGAGCATCTGTTTTTATTTACGTCAGGCCAATGTTGATTGAAAAACATAAAAACGTATAACAAAGCATACATGTTGTTTAATTTTATTTTTATTGCAAAGCTTGAGGCATGCCTCTTACGTGGCCAGGATTTTTTTTTTTCCCCAATAAACTTCTATAATGCCGAGAAAGTTGAAGAAGCATGCTTTATTTATCCATCCTAAAAAATGTACTGATCATGTAGAATTTTATTGTGAGTTTGAAAAGGCTAAAATGTTATCAAAACTTGAATTTGCCTCATCACAAAAGCCTGGGCTGGAAGCCTCCAGAATGGCTTATCACATGGCTGAGAGGAAGAATCCATACGCATGGGAAACCTCTTGGTGAAGCCATATGTTCTGGAAACATCAGGTTGGTTTATGAGGAAGCACTGAATCAATGCCTCTATTAAGGGCATCATTTATGTCAAATTCAGTGATACTCTTAATATTTTGAAGCAAATCATGGAGGAATTGGCAGCTCTAATTTCCCTTCAACATACAACTAGATGAGACTACTACTGTTCTTTCAGTGCAGCCAGCTCTTAATGTTCAAACGTCAAATATCCGTGAGGACAGTGCCTGGGTGGCTCAGTCAGTTAAGCACCAAACTTCAGCTCAGGTCATGATCTCACAGTTGTGGATTTGAGCCCCATGTCAAGGTCTGTGCTGATAGCTCAGAGCCTGGAGCCTACTTCGGATTCTGTGTCTCCCTATCTCTCTGCCCCTCCCCTGCTTATGCTCTCTCTCTCTCTCAAAGATAAATAAACATTAAAAAGTTTTTAAAAAACATGTCAGTGAGGAATTCCTGTGCTCTGAGCCCCCTTTGCAAACTGTTAAGGCCATTATCATCTTCAGATGGTAAAATATCTATTCCAAGCCAAATTATACAGGAAAAAAATTCTTGTTACCCTGCATAGAGCACCTGCACCTTCTGGCAACACATCTGAATTTGCAAACTTTAAGAAACCAAGCAGTTCAGGGGTGCATGAGTGGCTAAGTCGGTTGAGCATCTGACTCTTGATTTGGGCTGATTGTGCCCCATGTTGGGCTGTTTGCTGACAGTGAGGAGCCTGCTTGTGATTCTGTCCTCCCTCCCTCCCTCTCTCTCTCTCTCTCTCTCTCACCGTCCCCTGCTCATGCACACACACATGCATACTCCCTCTCTTTTTCGCTTTCTCTGTCTCTCAAAATGAAAAAAAAAAAAACATTAAAAAAAAAGTTCAACAGGCATCATTGGGACTCATTGGTTTATATATTGTGAATGTTTGCATCAAAGAGTTTAACAACCATCCCAAATAGATGTTTTCCTTTGCTCTGTTGTCTGTTTCATCAGCTGTAGGGGTTTGAACATCCAGCTTTTCAAGATGTGTATTTTAAGTTTTTTAATTTTTTTATTTTTATTTTTTAATGTTTTATTTATTTCTAGGAGAGAGAAAGACAGCATGAGCAGGGGAGGGTCAGAGAGAGGGGGAGATACAGACTCTGAAACAGGCTCCAGGCTCTGAGCTGGCAGTCAGCACAGAGCCCGACGCGGGGCCTGAACCCACAAACCGCGAGATCATGACCTGAGCGAAAGTCGGACGCTTAACCGACTAAGCCACCCGGGCGCCCCTTACGTTTTTTTTAAAATATTTATTTGTGTTTTAGAGAGAAAGAGATTGAGAGAGAGAGCACAAGCGCGGGAGGGGTAGAGAGAGAGGGAGATATAGAATCCCAAGCAGGCTCCAGGCTCTGAGCTGTCAGCATCCAGTCCCACATGGGTCTCGAACTATTGAGCTGCAAGATCATCACCTGAGCCGAAGCCTGCCGTTTAACCGAGTGAGCCACAGGCACACCTCCAGAAGTGTATTTTAAAATCAAGAAATGGAATAAAATGTGCAGTTCCTTTTAACTACTTTGATGAACATTGGCTTTCAGTGGATTTGTTGCAAAAAGATTGATTAGATTTGTGGTGAGCAGAGCATAAAGTATGGAGATGTTGAAACATACATTATACAGTTGAAATGAATGTGGCACTGTGTGTCAACTATAGTAATTTTTTTAATTGGTCATATGTTAGACATTTCTTAGCAGGAAAATAATTGCCTTTTTTTTTTGTCAGCTAAGGTCAAGTTTGTCTACACACAGCGGGAGGAAAAACACTGTTACCTAAAGAGAGGTGTTTCTCCTTCCCTCTTATATAAAAGGAGCCCAGATATAGACAGTCCAGAGACGCATGGCATTTCCATTAAAGATCTAGGACTTTGTCTTTCTGTTTCACTACCGTAGCCCATTGTTTCTATCCTTACAGCTACCTCATTAGCGGGATGGTTGCTTCATGACTGAGTCTCTAAGAGACTCAGTCTCTAAGAAGGATGTAAGACAAATTGGCAAAAAACATTTTTCTTCAGCTACTTTTAGGCAACTTTCATGGGAGTCCTGTACAGCATATATGTTTATATGTCTGTGGCCAGAACTTATTTAAGTGACCATATCCAGATATAAGGGAGATTAGAAAACCTAATCTGAATCCTATGAAGTAATGTAGCTGTTCTCTATTCCTGAAGGTGAGAGGAGGCAGTGGATGTTGGGTTAAGCAACTACAGTTTCTACCACATTGACTTAGAATAATTTAGTTGACTGTGTTTCTCTTTAGCTTGACTTAATTGGTGGATATTCTTGTAGTATGAATAAGTTAATACTTTTTCAATCAAGGCACTCCAGTCATCATTATAATTATTGCAAAGATGTGCAGGGCTAGTTACATAATTCAGGGGGCCCATGAATTGGTCAAAAGCAGGAAAAAAGCTTTTTGTTTTCTTTTACAGTCTCTCTCTTGAAATGTCATGGGGCACCTGGGTGGCTTAGTCGGTTAAGTGTCTGACTTTCGCTTGGGTCATGATCTCACGGTTTGTGGGTTCAAGCCCCACATCGGGCTCTGTGCTGACTGCCAGCTCAGAGCCTGGAGCCTATTTCAGAGTCTGTGTCTTCCTCTCTCTCTGACCCTCCCCTGCTCATGCTGTCTCTCTCTCTCCTAGAAATAAATAAAAATATTAAAAAAAAATGAAATGTCATGGTGTTATTTGCTATTTAATGTCATATTCCCTCAGGCAGAAAGATGCTCCTGGGGTGAGTACCAAATTCAGAGTGCCTGGGTCACTCAACACGCTGCAGTTCCATGAAACCCTCCCTGCGCTCACACCTAGGTCCCTTCTGGGGACAGAGTGGCTGCAGATGCTGGCTCCGTATGGGGGAGAGAGGCTGAGAACCTGTCTGCCCTGGGGAGATGGGGGGGGGTGGCACAATGCAGGACCATGTGTAATCTGAGGCCCCAAGTCCTCTGCCACTTGCCCCACTGTCCCATCAGACTTCACTAGCAAAAGACAAATTCCAAGATAATATTATGAAGAATTTTAAGATGGCAATCACAAACTTTTAACCCCTTGTTCCCATGGGGTGACGTTCCCTTCTGAGCACGAAGCCCCATGTGATTGTACAGGTAACAGTCGCATAAAGCCAGCCCTGGTTGTGAGTCTTGCCCAATCTGTTATTCTAAGTGAATGGATTGGAAACAGATAACACTCCCAACACTTTTAGTTTGGATTTCCCAGAGATAAACCAGGACCAGGATATTCCCGTGAAAGCAATTCATTAGGAAGTCTTTCCAGAAAAGCACGGTAGGAGAACGGAAGGCGGGATGTGGTAGGAAGTGAAGGAACCCAAGTGGGATTCTGAAAGCTCTCATGGGAACTTTGTCTCACATGCTCTGGAGAGCTCTTCAGCCAGTGGGGGTCACACCTCTGGGTTATCCTTCAACAGCAGGAGAGCTGGATTATTTATAGCTCCACGCTTCCCAGTCTTTCGTTAAGGGATACCCCAGGAAGTTCCCAGTTGCTAGTCTTCCAGCAGCGTGCAGCCCAAGTTCACATGGACAGTCTGATGGAAGCCTTTCAAAAAAGAAATGGAGGTACAGTTTGTAGGAGAGAAAGCACACAGGTCAGAGCCCTGTTGTACTGAAGAGGGTGTAAGGGGCAGGAGGATATGGCCCAACCACCAAGGACAAGTACTGCAGTACTTGTCTAAACCTCAGGGAGGGCTTCTTCAGGCTACCGTAGGACTTGTTTGTTTTTTCTGTTGCTGGTATTTATAGGCAGTTGGAAACATTGTGAAGACGGAGAGTGTTGCATGCATATGTATGTGTGCATTTTTCTATAGCGTTAACTATAAATCTAATCAAGTTTCAAAGCAGTGGTCCCCACGGAATCATTACTCTGGGACTGTATTCTTTTCCCTAATCCATGCTACTTAGTTAGCATGCATTAAACCCGAAAGAAGAATGTTTACATTGATTAAAAGTTCAATTTTAATTTACATGTATCTATTACTACCAACCTTTTTACTTATTTATCCATTTAATAAATATTTATTTAGGGGCTCCTGGGTGGCTCAGTCAGTTGAGCGTCTGATTTCAGCACAGGTCATGATCTCACAGTTCATGAGTTTAAGCCCCACATCGGGCACACACTGCTGTAAGCATGGAGCCTGCTTTAGATTCTCTACTGCCCTCTCTCCCTGTTCCTTCCTCTCTCTCTCTCTCTCAAAAGCAAATAAAACATTAAAAAAATTATTTATTTAGCACTTAATGCCTGTGTTCTGGGAGAGAAGGGCTCAGTGTAGATATTTTTTTTATTTTATTTTTTTTTAAATGTTTTATTTATTGCTAGGAGAGAGAGAGAGACAGCGTGAGCAGGGGAGGGTCAGAGAGAGAGGGAGTCACAGACTGAAACAGGCTCCAGGCTCTGAGCTGGCAGTCAGTACAGAGCCCGACATGGGGCTCGAACCCACGAACCGCGAGATCATGACCTAAGCGAAAGTCGGAAAGTCGGACGCTTAACTGACTAAGCCACCCAGGCGCCCCTCAGTGTAGATATTTTTGATCACCCAATCCAAGGGGCTTTCCCATCCCTAATATCTTATCACAATGTCCGGGGTTATTACCTTAACTGTGGTTTGCACAAGCTTACTGTGCCATTTCATTTGCTCACTTATTTATTCCTTTATATTCTTCCCATTTGCATAACCCCCAACAGATTGAATAGAGGATTGAATTAGAATACCCAAAGTAAGTTGCAACATTCATATTACATGATGCTATAAAGAATAATTTTTTAACAATTAGAGACTTTTCAAATCAAGATAGCCTTCTTCATAACATAGTGAGTTGTTTATTGCTGCACTTTTTACAACAGAGCCTGAATGTTGGTGTGTTTAAGATGTTGAAGAGATGATTCCTGTATTAGTAAAGGAGATTGAATGGGATATCATTAAAGATAATTTTGGATTCTTTCAAATGTTTGTTTATTTTTGAGAGAGATAGAGCGTCAGCAAGGGAGGGACAGAGAGATAAGGGGACAGAATCTGAAGCAGGCTCTGTGCTGTAAGCACAAAGCCTGATGTGAGGATCAAACCCACGAACTGTGAGATCGTGACTTGAGCCAAAGTCAAACACGTAACCAACTGAGCAACCCACGTGCCCCTAAACATCATTTTAATCCTTGAGAGTGAAGCCAAAAAGGAAAAATAATAAAAGGAGAAATATGAAAAGAAAGACTAATGGGCAGATAATTGACTTGTTTCTTTGTGGGCTGAAAACGGGCTGTTTCAGGAGGTTAGTGGAAGAAACAGGTGGAAAACACAGTGAAATACTACTTTAAATGCCTCCTGATAAATAGGCCCAGTTAGGAAAACTATCACTTTTCTATATTTTTTAAATTATTTCAAGTCTATTTGTTGAGGGGGAGAGGAGGGGGAGAGGGAATGAGCATGAGTGTGGGAAGCAGCAGAGGCAGAGGGAGAGAGAAAGAATCCCAAGCAAGCTCTGCACTGTCCGCATGGAGCATGATGCAGAGCTTAAATCCCATGAACTATGAGACCATGATTTGGGCCAAAGTCAAGAATCAGATGCTTAGCCGATTGTGCCACCCAGGTGCCCTGTAAACCATCTCTTTTAGAGGAAAAGGGACCTGGATCTAAAAAGCTACGATCCAAGTATTGATGATCCAAAAAAAAAAAAAAAAAAATTGGAAACACCAGAAAACCAGGAGATAGATTATGCTTGAATCTTTTCTATATCACATCAAATGTTGCCCTGCCAAGCATCATTGTTACCATCATGTGTGCCAATGTCATTAACTGTGCAAGGGCTTTTACTGTATTCAGACAATGGCATCATGAAATGAGAAATATCATTAGGCTTTCACTTCCGTTTCTCAAATCACATGTATGGGAGTGACGTTACATAAGAAGTAATATTACAGGCAAAAAAATGTTGAGATGTCAACAATTTCATATAGTCAAATCTAAAACCATGAGACGTCATCATTGATAACTCTGAAAGAAACCTCAAAGACCTCTTGTTTTTCTTATGTATTAAAGTATACTTCCTTGAGACAGAATTTAAAAAGATTCTTTTACTATACCCTGTGTATTATAGATCACAGAATTTTCTTTAAATCAATATACTTTTTCCATCAATGATTTAGTAAATATTTTAAAGAATTTAATAATCTTCATCCAGTCAAATCAGATTTAATTATGTTCTCTTTTTGAAGAATTCTAAAAGTAGAAAAGATGAAAAGGCTGCGTGAGGCAGTCGCTGGAAGAAAAGAGGCCATCCAGATGTAAAAAACATGCTTCGGAAGGAAATTTCTACAGTGAGTGGAGCCCTTCCATGTTTCTACTCTGGGACAATTTTAAATACCTCTATTCTGATTCTCCTAGTTAGTTTTTAACCCCTCTCATGGAGTAATCTTATGATTTCCCTTTCTGGTGTCAGGAGCTGGCATGGATCTGAGATTTTACCTTGCTTGAAAGATAACAAGTTAGTCTGCCAGTTTCACAGATGCTGACAGAAGCCACAGCCTTTTGGGTCAGAGACAAAATCTCATGCCCAGCGCAACAGGCAGAAAGAGCTTCAGTTGTATCAATTTCCCTTCTCTATAAGTGTCATGGAGTGATGAGGAACCACTCGGTTGAGTGCTGTGCACGTAGTAGGCGTGTGTCACAATCAAGGAACCCCAAGCTTGAGAAACTTTTCCTCATACAAGGGACTACTGCCAGACCTATCCAATATTTGCCTAGGAGGAAGGCATTATCTTTAGTATCCTGATTTGAAAGAGATACAGTCTCTAACTTCTAAGGCTCTCTGCTGTGTAAACATCCTTGAAGAGAACATACAAAATAAAAAAAACTGTCACGAGATGTATAGAAACATACTTTAGAGGAATTGTCTTATTATAAGATTAGCATGAGTAGTTTTTTTGTTTTTGTTTTGTTTTGTTTAGTAAAATAGATCAAGCATTATCATTTGACTTCTGTTATTTATTGTCTGGAGGTCAGAGTCTGTGTGTGTGTGTGTGTGTGTGTGTAGACTACACCTTGATGTTGTTAATATCTGCAATACCATTGTTGCAGTATTTACTTGGATGCAAATAAAAATTCTTTTGCATTTTGAGAGGGCTATGTGGGTAAAAGCAGAAGTGCCCTAGAAAATAAAGTATTAAAAATTATTCCTTGTTTTCAAGGAAGCAGGCTCATTCTCCATAAATTATGTATTATTTCTAGACTTTTGTGGTCCTAATACAATGTCTTTTAATGTTTTCCCCTGAACACTAGGAATAAAGTGGTGATTAAGTGTCTGGACTATGGAATCAGATCTAAGACAAATGGTGACTGCTACTTATGAGCTACATGTTCTAGGGAAAGTTACCTACCCTTCATCAGTCATAGGTACCTTTTCTAGTAAGGGAGGAAATAGTAATACGTGCCTTATAAAATTTAGTAAAACATCTGGCATATTGTTAACATGCAAAATGCTACCTCTTAGGAAATATAGAAAAGTGTGAATAAGAACGTAATTTTTTCTCTACTGGGAAAAACACCATTAGCGTTCTGGTTTATTTGTTATAGGAACATGTAAACACACATACCACATATAGAGAATATCGTATATTTATTTGTATATTTGTGTTCTATGCTACTTTTCCTTCTTAAAAGTATGTCAGGTACATTTCTTAAGTTGGCTAAATGTTCTGTAAAAGACATGGTTATCTGTGGCTATACATTATTATGTCATGTAGCTGTATTATAACTTAACCAACAGACATTTAATTTTGTACACATTTTTATATATACCTCTGGGATGAACATCACTATGTGTAAGATAAAATCTGAGGAGTAGAATTAGAAGGCTAAAGGGAGTGAGCATATTAAAACTTTTTGAGACCTGGTACCAAATTGGTCTCCAGTATTCAACAATCCAGTGATAGAATCTCTCATTTTAGAAGAATTACTCTGGTTGCTATGTGGAACTAGAAGACGAGGAAGTAGTGGTGTAAGTTAGAATGAGACGTATAAACGTTTACTGTGACTATGATCACATGGGATACCATTAAAATGCAGACTCTAATTCAGTAGTTTGTAGTGGGCCTGTGACCCTCCATGTCCAGCAGTGTCCCAGGTGATGTGTGTTGCCTGCTGGTCTGTGGACCATTTTTTGAATAGCAGGAAGTAAGAGGCCAATTTCAGTAATTGAGTTGAGAGCTCATGGTGGCTTACATGAGAGCATAGCAGTGTGGAAATGTGGATGTTTGATGTATTTTAAAGGTAAAACAGATACAATCTTTAAGAGCTGAGTAAATCTAATCCAGTTAATTAACCTCTCTGATCCCCAGTATCATAATTTGTGAAAAATGAGCTATAGCACATATTCCCCAAGATTGCTGGAATAAACCCAAAAGTGTTTTATGAACTAGTAACTACTATTTAATATATTAGGTTTTTGCCATCTGTTAATTTTCAATAAATATTGGTTTTTAATAGCATATTTATTCTGTAGATTAGAAACTTCTAAGAGAATTTCATAGAATTGATTTTTTGATGTTTTTTCTCCATAGGTAGGGGTAGATTACATAAGTAAAGGTATATAAAATCTTTTATACAAGCAGCTAAGAGATAAGATTTAACCTATTTAAGGAAGTGAAGATGAAAATTTTACCTTGGCAGTAAATTTTAGATAGGAATTTTCAGTAGCTCATTTGTATTGATTGGAACATTCTAGTGGGAAAAGTAACTGAGACAAAATTCCAGAGAATTGAAAGTTTTTAAAAGGATTTTCCAGCATAATAAGGCCAAGATGCTAAGCTAGGTAAAGCGAGATATGCAAATTTTAAAAGGCAAAGGCAAAACCTACAAGGAAAATAATTGTAATGTTAAGAATGGGTAGGAATGAAATGAGCAAAATTGAAATAAAAAAGGAAATGAAATTTCGATGGACCATAGAGCAATGCTAATACATATACAAGAGAGAACTAGAGTCATAGAGAATTTTTTGAAGTGCAAGTTAGTTGTAAACTGTATTGTTTTCTGAAAGAACATTAAAAAATGAACACATGTGGGGCGCCTGGATGGCTCAGTCAGTTAAGCATCCCACTCTTGATTTTGGCTCAGATCATGATCTCGCAGTTTGTGGGATCCAGCCCAGAGTTGGGCTCTGTGGCCACAGTGCAGAGACTGCTTGAGATTCTTTCTCTTCTCTCTCTGCCCTTTCTCTGCCTGAATGCACGCACACACACATACACACACTCACACTTTCTCTCTCAAACAACAACAACAACAACAGAACATTTAGGTGCCATGGCTTAGTCAATTAAGTGTCTTACTCTTGATTTCCACTGAGGTCATGATATCACAGTCCTGAGAGAGATAGAGCCCTGAGTTTGGCTTCACGATGGGCATGGAGTCTACATAAGATTTTCTCCCTCTGCCCCTCCCTTGCTTGTATGCTCACATGCTCTCATTCTTTCTGTCTCTCTCTCAAAAAAAATATATATATATACATATATATACACATATATATATACATATATATACATATATATATACACATATATATATACATATATATACACACACATATATATACATATATATACACACACATATA
>NW_027527957.1:1923614-2000782 GCF_008692635.1 Crocuta crocuta
TGAACACACACAAAGAACAAACAATGTTTCCAAGGCATAGTGAATGAAGATATGCAGCTAAAGGATGGCCATTTACCTTTGGCTTCCTTTTAAGTCTTTCAGTTTTTAAGAAGTGCTCAAAAAAAGGAGCTGGCAGGCAAAGTAAAGATTGTTTAGTTTTTACTGTTTAAATTTTCTCTAAAGTTATCAGTCATCACTTATTTGGATTCATTAGTTTTTTTTTTTCTTACATTGAATAAACTATTTTATATTCTTGAATTTTAATTTGGTACTGGGTAATGATGTGCTTCACGGGTTACTTTAGAATAATTTACAGTATTCAGCATCAACATTTATGAGATTAAGTATTGAGTTTGATGGATGTGCCTAGTGGATTTAAAGTGTAAATCAGAAATAAAAGTGTAGATATGTTTAAGCTGATTTTTTAAAAATTTCTTTTTTAAAATCAGAACTGAGAATGAATATGCTTCTCAGGTAATTTGGGAATTTGACATCTTACAGAAGACCAGGGACCATTTTTTTTTTTTTTTTTTACAATTTACCTTTTATTAACATGATGTTATATTTCATATCTAGTGTGGTTTTGGCTTTGGCTTTTTTCAGTACATAGAACCAAATATATTACCTGTCATAACCTTTTTAGAGAATTTTGGATACCTTAAGAAAGAAGATGGACTCATAGAAAGATAAATTGATGTCATTCTCCTTTATGAGCTTTAACTGTAAATTGGGAAATTAGATAAATGAGAACATATAATTATAAATAAAAGGCAGTAATTATTTGCCCACAAGTAGATTTGTATAATATGAACATTGGAATTTCTCAAATTAGAAATTTATTTAGGCCTAGATGGTCAAGGATGAAATCGTTTTTCTTAGGATGTAGGCTAAGTCATGGTGGATCGATATGACTATTCAGCAGAAATGGCCCATAAATGTGGTTCTGGAAGTATATGGATGTTCAGAAAACAAAAAAGTGAGAACAGGTTAGAATTAGAATATGTGGTCAAATGGAGGGTGAACACAGTAGTAAAACTTGCAAAATTAAAGTAGGGGTATGTCACTGTATTGGTTTTCTCTTGCTGCTATAACAAATTACACCAAAGATAGTGGCTTAAAACTGTTCACTTACTGTCTTACAGTTCAGTAGGTCAGAAGTCCATGTGGACTCAGCTCCTGATAACACAAGACTCAAAGCAAGGTATTGGTTTGCCTGGGCTCATATCTGGAGGTTCCGGAGGAAAGTCTGCTCCAAGATCATTCAAGGTGGAATTTTCATTTTCTTGTGCTTATAGGGTTGAGGTCTCTGTTTCCATGCTGTCAGCTGAAGGTCTTTCTCAGCTTTTATAGGCATTCATTGGTAGGGCTTTATTTCTATGGATGTCATTAGGATTATGAGTAGAGTAGCCAAATAAGTGTTTTAGGAAAATTCATTTGGATATGCCTTTAAGCAAATTTCCTTTATTTCACATATATGTATTTATACTTAATAACTTATGAAGGCTTACTTTTCCTTGAGGAGTATTAATTTACTTAATATAATTGTTTGTGGCAGTGATTTTTGTCCTAAGGTTTAAACTCTAATATAACCTACTTTTTACACCTTTTATAAAAATATTAATCTGTATTTAATATGCATTTCCTGTTCTCCATAAAGATATCCCTTTCTCTTAAAGCTATCTGAAAGTATTTTCTCTACCATTTTTTTCTTTTTGTGAGCTCTCATCAGAATAACTGGCTGTTTCCTTTCTCCTTGTCCTAGATGATCATATTTCTATGGTTACTTTTACTAATCCTCCTCCTAATTATGTAATTCAATTTTCTTTGCATTTATGGAATGCAATATCTTGAAAATAATGTTCTTCATGTTGACTCATGTATTTCAGTTTCTAATATATTTGTTTTTTATTAATATGTCTTATCTTGAATTATAAACTCATTACAGGATAGGGATATTTCTGCTAGTAAGCTATAATTTTTAGTCTAGAGCAAAGACATATGAAGCATTTAATGACTTATTTTAGTAGGAAATATGAAAACTATTATATTCATATTGGTCATTTAAGAATGCCAATAATTAACGTCAGATATATTCTGAAATTATAATGGACAGATTTTCACTGCATCAATTAATCAGAAACTGGAAATGAGCACCTATTATGTGTTGGGAGACAATTTTCCATGGGTCTTTTGTGTTCGTGCACATCTTGTGAACAGAGGCACTGACAGCTTTTGTTCTGGATGATCTTTTCACGAATATTTCTAAGGCAAACAGCCTTTGAAAATAGAAATATTGCCTCTTCCAGGAAAGAAGGATTTGTTGGCTGTCCAGTATAAGAAAGATAATATGTTGCTCTGGGGCAAAGGCCCATTATAAACATTGGAATTAAGACTGAGATTCCTCTCCTGTAATGCAACCCATTGCACACACAGGTGTCACCTCTCTTGTGTCAATATGTGATCATTGTGGTGTGGGAAATGGGTGCATGAAAATGATCATACTTGGGCTAGTGCCATTGCTATGAGTAATTCACTGCCTTCACCTCTGACTCAGGAGTTCTGTGTTTTCTGCAGCATCTGTGAAACTGAGGCAGCCTACTTTGTTAGCTTGTGAATAGAGTAAAACCCCAGACCCTTCTAGTTCTTGATATTATGTTTCAGATACTTTGCTGCGTGTATAAAATAGAATAACCTATATCTTTGCCCTCATATAGCTAATAATCTATCTTGGCTTGCTTATATTTGAGACAATAACGACAAAGAAAAAAACTATAGGACCAACAGTTTTAGTTTCCTATGAGTCCAGTCTATTTTGCTGTTTTTTTTAAACTAAGCCACAACACCTTCATCAGTGTAATTTTATTATTTCTGCATAAAAAAAAACTTGACTAAGCTTGAATAACATAACCCTTAAAATTTACTCAGAGAGCATTAATTTAAAATTAATCAAATCTGCAGTCATTTATATGGTTTAAAATCGTTTAGAGGGTCCTTATTTCTGTTTTCGTTTTTAATTGTTTGGGGTGATTGGGTTCTTTTTGAGATTTGTTGGGATATTTTGATTTTTTCTTTCAATTTTCTTTTTATTTTCTTTTAGAGAGACAGTGCACTTGGGCGGGGGTAGGGGGAGTCAGAGAGAGAATCCCAAGCAAGCTCCATTCTTAGTGCAGAGCCTGACACAGGGCTTAATCCCGTGACGCTGGGATCATGACCTGAGCAGAAATCAAGAGTTGGATGCTTAACCAACTGAGCTACCCTGGCACCTCTATTTTTAATCTTCACATAGTAATATTGACTCTTTGTGTATGTGTGTATGTATACTTCTGTAGCTTTAGGTATTTGCAACCAGAACCATATCAATTCCACAATCCCCAAGACAACTAGAGGGCCCTTAGTTTAATTTCCATTTTCCTACATTGTTGTAAAGGTTATCTTTTTCTTATATTTGGTGACCATTAAAATCTAAGTTGCATCTCTTTGTGCTTCCAGACAACCCCGTGTTAGTTATTTTAGGATTAGGGAAAAATTATATTTAATAAAAAAAAAAGAAGATGCATTAAGGTGGTTTGAGAAAGGCTATTGGAGAGATTCTGAAGCCTAATTCTAGTTTTTGGCCATCTGTTCCTTGAGTCTAACTTTTCTTCTGATAGAATGGTTTATTTTAATTAGAATGTGAACCATTACTCATTTAGCCCAGTGACACTCGAGCCGGAGGGACAGAGGGGTCTCATTCTTGGATCCTGGCCCAGGATGAACAGCTTCTAAGACAAAAGATGGGAGACCATAATAAGCACATTTCATTCTTTTAGAAAACAATGTTAAGAGGAATAAGGTGAGAACTGTTGGTTATATCATTTGCGGTACTATTGGTACCTCTAGATGTCAGGGGCAATAGATGATGTGATAAATCATGGTAGTAGAGAGAAGTGTCTCCTCTTATAAGCCAAGGTTGATCACTTAAATCTGGTTATGGCAACATTTTTTTTTCCCTATACAATACCCACCTTCATTCTAGGAAATAAGATTACTAGTAGTCTATGGGAGCTACAAAGAAAAACAAATGAAAGAATATGAGCCTGTCATGACTCTGCAGGCCAGTGGTTCTCAAGCTTTAGCCTACATCAAAATACTAGGAAGACTTACAAAAACATAGATTGCTGAGCTCCACCTCAAGAGTTTCTGACTCAGTGTATCAGGATCAGAATTGGCATTTATAATAAACTTCTACGTGATACTGAAGCTGCTGGCTCTGGGACCTTACTTTGAGAACCGTAGTTCTATGCTATTGCCAGAATGGACAAAAAAATGCTCGTGTTGAGGTGCCTGAGTGGCTCAGTTGGTTAAGCGTCTGTCTCTTGGCTTTGGCTCAGGTCATGATCTCATGGTTCATGAGTTCAAGCCCTGCATCGGGCTCTACACTGACAGTGTGCAGTCTGCTTGGGATACTCTCTCTCTCTCTCTGCCCCTCCCTCACTTGCCGTCTCTCTAAATAAATAAACCTTGAAGAAACTTTATAAAAAATATAGCGCTCTTTGTTATAAGGCTTGTACATTTTGCCTCTGCAATTAATGTCTTCATCTACTCAACAAATTGCTAAGGGCACATTAGCCAAGGAATCATACGGTAGTAGTTGTGGCAGATAAAGCTGATGAGGTAGACATGAATTGTATCCACAAAAGGGTTCCAGGTTAAAAGAAGAGATAAAACATGTAGAAGACAACGATTTCCAGTAGAAAGTCTAAGTGCCATGACAAAAATAGTACTGTGGTGGGTGAAGGAGGGAGAGATTCCTGACAGGGGTCTAAAAGGGGTGGAGGCTCTGGTGACCAGGCTGGGCTTCATAGCTCTACCTATAGTTAAATTTTCTTCTTGCCACATAAAAAAATACTCAATTTCCACCTTTAATTAATATGTGGTAGTAGTTTTATTACATTGGTTCTATTAACATTGTTATAAGTACCTGTGAGATGTCAAATTGTAATTAGTACTGAGAACCAGGAAAGCTGCCCACTTTCAGGAAAGGTGGTGGTGAACACATATTTGATAAAAATATGCATCAATTTTGGAGGGGTGGTGTCTTTCAGCCTAACTCATCAGATTGACATTAAACAATTTAGAATTTCTGGTTATATTCTATAATCATTTGCTTAGAAAATAGTGTTACTTTCTAAATTCAGTTTCTGTGCTGGAAGCTCTCCAACCATAAAATAAAGCCACACCCTCCTTTAAATACAGAAGACATAAGTAAAACAAACATATTTGCTTATGTGGAACAAATTCTTCTTTTGAGTATTAAAGAGGAAACAAGAAAACATCATCAGGTATATATTTAGTGAAAAATCCAAAACCATGTTGATGTTTAAGCCATATTTAACAGTCACATCTTTTAAAAACCTACTTATCAACCTTTAACACACATTCGTCTCAATTGAGGAAAAAATAATTTCAAAAACAGTTTTATATTTTTTTAAATCTTGTAGATTTAAAATGTTTTTTAAAGTTGATTCATTTGTTTTGAGAGAGAGGAGAGAGTGAGTGTGTGTGTGTGTGTGTGTGTGTGTGTGTGTGTGAGAGAGAGAGCAAGCAGGGGAGGGGCAAAGAGAGAAGGGAAAGAGAATCCGAAGTAGTCTCCACACTGCCAGTGCAGAGCATCATGTGGGACATTAACCCAGAAACGTGAGATAACCTCCTGAGCCCCAAACAAGAGTCAATTCTTAATTGACTAAGCCACCCAGATTCCCCTATTTTAAATATTTTTGTATCTATAATTATTTAATTATATAAATATGTATATACATATAGGAATACATATACTAAAATGTTCATGAAGTGGACTTTATATTATTCAAGGTGAATATGCATATCCTTAGCCTCTTTTACTTGGTCTTTTCTAGAAGTCCTTAAAAATTTTTTTAAATGTTTATTTATGTTTGAGAGAAAGAGAGCATGGGTAAGGGAGGGGCAGAGAGAGAGGGAGCCACAGAATCCGAAGCAGGATCCAGGCTCTGAGCTGTCAGCACAGAGCCTGACATGAGGCTCAAACCCTTGAACCGAGAGATTATGACCTGAGCCATAGTCGGCTGCTTAACCAACTGAGCCACCCAGGTGCCCCATAGTCTTAAATATCATAAGGTAGAACTCAGGTTTACAGTACTTAGTGTGGGGAAAAATCCACATAGGCAAACACTTTACAGTAAAGAACACCTCCATTTTCTTAAACCAGATGTCAGGAATTCTTAAAGTACTCATTTAATATTCCTGAAACTCTACTATCAAGTAGCACTGAACTACAATAGGAACGTAATAGGACTATGCTTTTATTTATTGATGTGGTGTGAAGATGTGGAGAGAAACATTTGAAACAGAAAATTAACTTGAGCCGTAGTGAATAATAGATGAAAGTTCATTCTTTAGTGTGCCTCCTCTTCACCGTTCTCTCTGTTAATGAAACTTCCAGTGAGTAGATGTGTTTGACCATATGAAATCGGAAAGTGTGATAGATTTTTTTTTTTTCTACTGTGATTACATGAGTAATCTTGTATCTTGGGTGGTAATAGCATTTAGAGAGGACTTCTATGTTAAGAATTAGGTGAACTACTCTTCACCTAATTTTGTTGCATAGGTTTTTACTGTTGCACAGTAAATGCAATTTTCACCCAGTTTCTTTCCATGTAACTTTATTGGCATGTCAAAATCAATACATGTTGCTACTCCAAGACAGGTTCCACAAGCAGAGTCAGGCTTTATACCAAGCCTGTGGCTCCTATTATTTTTTGAAACCTCTCAAAAAGCTAGATAGTAAACTGTCAGGGTATGTTGAATTTTAAAAGTAAAAACAAATATACAGGGCTTTTCCCATTTATTCAAATTAATGATGAAGGGTGAATTGATTATTTTATGCCCTTATCTCATACACACATAGGTGTAAGTTTATCTGTTCAAATTCCATGTGTAAGAAGTTTATATAGGCTACAAATTTGAAATGTGCTCAATTAATGAGTTTTCCTTCATCTTACTTCAGCTTAATGATCTGCTGTAATCACATTGAATTGCCTATTTATTTATTTTATTATTATTTTTATTTCATGTATTTCAATCACCTATAAGTATTATTATTTCTGATGTTCAGATCATCCCTGGTTTGACCAGCGGAGCCTCTTCAAGGTGACTCCTGTGGCCTCCTATCGACATCCTTGCAAGTTGCCCCAGGGCTTTGTGTTTGTTTATTTTTCAAATTAAAACAACTGTTGTTTTTTTCCAGCCTTCATTCCCAGTATTGGTCCCATAATATTTCTTCACTTTTTAAAAAATAGAAACCATTCAGTTTATTTAAACTAAAATCAAAGAAAACAGGTAAGCCATTCTTCCATCCTTCTGTCCCTATGCCTCTGGGCACCAATCTGTTCTTTGTATCTATGAGATTGGATTTTATTTTAGATTCTACATATAAGAGAAATCATGTGGTATTTACAGACACCTATCTATATATAGATAAATATAGATAGGTAGGTAGGTAGAGAGATAGCAAGAGAGAGAGAGAGAGATACATTTTCTTTATCCATTCACCAGTGCATGGGTACTTGTTGCTACCATATCTTGCCTCCTGTAAATAATGCCACTGTAAACACAAGGCTGCACAATATCTTTTAGAGTTAGTGTTTTTGTTTTCTTCAGATAAATAGTCAGAAGTAGAATTTCTATATCATATGGTGCTTCTATTTTCAATTTCTGAGGAACGCTTCATACTGTTTTCCACAGTGACAACACTGGATTACATTCCCGCTAACAGTGCACAAGGGTATACTTTTCTCTGTATCCTCGCCAACACTTGTTGTCTTGTCTTTTCAATAATAGCCATTTTAACAGGTGTGACATGATATCTCATCATGGCTTGGTTTGAATTACCCTGATAATTAATGTTGTTCAATATCTTTGGTGAGTCTGTTTGCCATCTGTATGTCTTTGTGGAAAAATATCTCTTCAAATATGCCCATTTTGTAATTGTATTGTTTGCTTTTTTGCTACTTAGTTGTAGGAATTCTTTGTATATTTTGGATATTAGCCTTCACCAGATACTGGATTTGCAAATATTTTCTCCCATTTGATGGGTGGTCTTTTTATTTTGCTGATGGTTTCCTTTGCTGTGCAAAGCTTTTTAGTTTGATGTAGTCCCATTTGTTTATTTTTGCTTTTGTTGCTTTTGCTTCTGGCATTAGACTTTTAAAAAATCATCACTAAGACCTATGTTATGGAGTTTACCACCTATGCTTTCTTCTAGGAGTTTTAAGATTTCAGGTGTTATTTTCAAGTCTTTAATCAATTTTGAGTTAATTTTTGTGTATGGTATAAGGTAGTAGTTCAGTTTCATTGTTTTGCATGTGGCTGTACAATTTTCCCAATGCCATTTATTCTACATACCGTTGTTATCGCATTGCATAGTCTTGGCTCCTTGGTTGTAAATTAATTGGGTATATATGCATAGGTTTATATCTGGGCTCTATTCTGTTGCATTGATCTATGTATCTTTCTTCCGTCTTTCAATCCCCCGTCAAACTGTGCTATAGAAACACTGAAAACAACTAGTGGTATCTGTCAAATTGCTTAGAAGCCATAATTTAAGGGGCTATATCTCTGGGCGAGGTAGATAACTAAGCTCTCAGAACCTCATTACCATTAATTCAATGTAAAACATACAACATTTCACAGACCCATTTTTAAAAAAAAAATTTTTTTTAATGTTTTTATTTATTTCTAGGAGAGAGAGAGAGACAGTGTGAGCAGGGGAGGGTCAGAGAGAGAGGGAGTCACAGACTGAAACAGGCTCCAGGCTCTGAGCTGGCTGTCAGCACAGAGCCCGACGCGGGGCTCGAACCCAGGAACCGCGAGATCATGACCTAAGCAAAAGTCGGACGCTTAACCGACTAAGCCACCCAGGCGCCCCTCACAGACCCATTTTTAACAACTATTTTTGTTAATAAAAGTCTATTAATTAGATCTAAATTCATTAAGGTTCATCCACATAAAGTTTACTTAGAACCAGCGAATCCAGTGTGTTTGATTTCAGTACTCTCATTAAAAATGCTTACCTTTTTTTTTTGTTTTTTGCCAGTGCCAATGTTTCTTTTTTTTTTTTCTTTTTAATCTCTGTTGGTTTATTCACATGGAAGTACTGGGTTACATAGATATTTTGCTTCCTTAAGAACTTCAAGCACTAGTTTCCAATCACTAGGCAAAGAAAGAGGGAATTACATATACTCTGCACTGAAAAATATATTTTAGTTATTTTCTTTCTAAGATTTATGAGGTAGTTAATTTCTTAAACTAGTCCAAATAATCTGCTTTTATATTTCATAGTTAGGGTTTAGGCAGTGATTGTTATTCTTCTAAACCTATGGAGAACCTCCAAATCATATTCATGTGCAAGAGAATGAACATCTGACATAAATCTACAGAGAAGCTGTGGATTTAAGTTATGGTTGTCAGGTTGTTGATGAATCATTTATTTACTATAAGCACAGAGAAATGCCACTGCTACTCTCTATTTATACCCTGTATATGTTACTGCACACATTTAGAAGATCCCTGGTGAAGATTTCAAACATCTGGTTTCACTAAGATAGTTAACTCTTTGATCAGAGACAGTAATATGTTCACGTAGTACTTTATGTTAAAAAATTATAGAAGAACTCTTCTATCTTTGAAAAAATGTTAACTAAAATATAAACATTTATTCACCTACATAAAATTAATGGATGTCAGTAGCAGTTTCTATTTGGTGTCCTAATGGTATGACATGTCGTGATGTATGAGGCCATCTGAGGGCATCTGGAACACAACCCAGCTCTGGAGAAACTGTTGCTTCATATCCAGAGGAAAGTGGGCTTTGAGTTCATCAGATAGGACCTCAGTTGAGATCAGGGTCATGCTGTTGACCAATAAGGTTCAAGCAGCCAGTGCCGTAGCTCCATGTGAAGTTACTGTGCCAACCCAGAACACTGGCCCAAGGCATAAGAAGACCTCCTTCCTTCAGGCTTTAGGTATAACCACTAAAATATCCAGAGGCACTATTGAAATTCTGAGTGATGCACAGCTGTTTAAGACTAGAGACAAGGTGGGAGCCAGTGAACTGCTGAACATCTCCCCCTTCTCCTTTGGGCTGATCACCCAGCAGGTGTCCGACAGTGGCAGCATCTACAACCTTGAAGTGCTTGGCAACACAGAGGAAACCACCTTCTTGCTTCCTAGAAGGTGTCCATAGTGTTGCCAGCATCTGTTTGCAGATCAGTTACCCAACTACTGCATCACTACCTTATTTCATCATCATGGATACAGGCAGGTCCTGGCTTTGTCTGTGCAGACTGATTACATCTTCCCACTTGCTGAAAAGGTCAAGAGGCCTTCTTGGCAGACCCATTTGCATTCGTGGTAGCTGCCATCTTGGATGCTGCCCCATAACCTCTTCCCCACACCTCTGCTCCTCCTGTTGCTGTAGCGCCAGACAAGGCGGAAGCAAAGGAAGAGTCCAAGGAGTCAGAGGATAATTTGGATTTGGTTTCTTTGATTAGTCACCAAAAAGCAACCAACTCAACCAGCCAGCTGTATTTGTGAAACAAGGAAATAAAAGTTTACTTCTCTCTACTAATAATGATATGCTATTAAACTAATTATATATATAACATGTATTTAGAGGTAGATGTGTGGAAGTCAATTCATAACACATATCTGTTAAATTCTCTGGAATTGGGATTAAGAGACCTGTATATGAGATGTCCAACTCTATGATCTCGTGTGAGTGACTTAATAAAAATTATTTAACTTCTCTAACTTCAGTATTGTTTATAAAACTGTACCTATGATGACAAACAATCATTTGGAAACTAAGAAAGTACAACACCTGCAAAAAAACAAAACAAAAAGAAAAACAGTAAACAAAAAAACAACAAAAGCAAACTCTGTAAACCAAAATATTTGTTTGTAAACTGGGAGGTGCCATGTTTATTTTTTTAATAAAGTCAGTTTTATGTGATATTTACTATAGAATCTTTTAAAAGATAAAGAGCTATTAATGATACGTAGTTTATCTTTTGAATGAAAAATAGTAACAATCTTGCAGGTAGTATTTTAGATTTTATTAAATTTAATGTTTCTTGATCTTACTCTATGTCATAACTTCCATATACCTGAGTTTTGGTTTTATCCAAGCATATACCTCTTCGGTTCTTTAGGCCTGTTGCAGTCTTACCTCTGTTAACTAGATTTATTAATATGGCTTTACTTATACATTAAAGAATACTTTTATTATAAATTTTACCCAGTAATAGATGAATACAGGTGAGTTAAACGTACATTTATGATAAATATTTAAGAAATACAATGCCACAAAAATGTTTTGACATATTCTCTGTGGTTATAGTCACTAAAGGATGGTCAGTAGTGATGATGACTTATAATATATAAATGATTTAATTTGAGTTTTAGAGTTGTCCATATAACCAAAGAAATTGCAAACTAAATTAATTTTATTTGGATGCAGAGTCTGGATTGATAGTTCTGAAACTCAGTTGAGTTATTGGCCATTTATAAGAAATGATGTGAGATATTTTTCTCTACAGAAGAGTATGCAAACTCTCAGATACTGGATATTTTGCCTGAGGTTTCAGAAGATTCCCAGATCCCTGTTGATGTCCATTGATCCATGGAATCCATATTAGGGTGTTTGGCTTGAGTAATTATTCTTTTTCTTTTTTTTAATTGAGGTATAATTTAATGTGATATATTAGTTAGAGGTGTACAACATACTAAATTGATGTTTGTATATATTGTAGAATGACCATCACAGCAAGTTTCATTAACATACTTCAGCATACATAGTTACAATTTTTTAATGATTTTTTAAAAACGAGATCTTAAAAAATCCTCACCACAGGAACAAAAATTTGTGAGCAGTAAATTTTTATTAAAAAAACCCAAATACTTAAATATTTGGATACGATTTGTAACACACAAAAATGAAAAAGATAGTTTCCTATAGTCCCACCTAAGGTGTTCACTTTTCTCTTGTCATTAACCATGCCATCAAATATTCTTACACAGCTTCACTCATAACTGGTATTACATCGTTGAACTGAAACATCATAGTTTTTAAGCCAGTCTGCTACCTATTCAACAGCGTGTTTATTTTTGATATTATAACCCAACTCCAAGGAACTTAACTCGCAGCTAGTGAAAATTTTCTAGAAATAGAATTGTAGAATAAAGAATATAAACTTTTAAAAAAGGTTTTAGGTTAAATTTCCCTCTGGAGATGTTTTACCAACTTTAATTATAACTAGGAGTTGATATTCTAGGTCCAGCTTCTCTGAATCCTTGCCTCTCCTAGACACTACTACTTAAATAAAAGTCTTTGCAGATTTTGAATGTGAAACCTAATAAACTAAATTTATTGTAATTTCATGATTACTAAATGGTCTTGAAACATTCAAGCTAAATTGTCTATGATTTATATTGTAGTAAAAGCATTTATGACAATTAGGATCTAATCACCACAAATGTGGCAAGAGAGTTGAAGCCTCAGAATAGATAAGAAGGCAGTTTTTCTACTAATGATGCTTGGGGGTTGGAAGAGGAGGGATCAATAGAGGCATTATTTTTATTTATTTATTTGCTTTTTTAATGTTTTATTTATTTTTGAGAGAGAGATAGAGACGGCATGAGCAGGGGAGGGTCAGAGAGAGAGACAGATACAGAATCCGAAGCAAGCTCCAGCCTCTGAGCTAGCTGTTAGCACAGAGCTAGACACAGGGCTGGAACCCACGAACTGTGAGATCATGACCTGAGTCAAAGTTAGACGCTTAACCGACTGAGCCACCCAGGCACCCCTCAATAAAGTAATTAAACACATAGGTGTTAGAGAGCTAGATTTTGTATCTCAGTTTTAAAGCATAGTAGCTATAAAATCATAGACAAATTATGTAATCACTCTGAAACTTTGTTTACTCCTGTGGAAAATAGAGGTGGCATTATTGCGTATTTCATAGAAATTTTTGTGAAGGTTAAATATTGCAAATCAGGAACTTAGCATGGTGTTTGGTGTATACTAAGAGCTCAGTATAAATTTACAATTCTTATTTGTTGGTATTGGCAGCCATTTTTATCACAGCATGCTGCAAACCGAAAAGTAATTTGGGCAATGCAGATTTATTTCATTACTGTATAACCATTTTGGGTATTTTAACCTCCAAAAGATTTTCTGTTGTGCTTGGTGTTTTAAATATATTCTGAAGTCATTTTTTAATGAAGCTGATGAATAGGAAATCACATTTTAATGTATTAAAATTGGATGCAAAAATGAACAATGGAACATATGGAAGTGGGAAACTAAGGTGAGATTACAAGGCATCTCAGAATATTTGCCTTAGAGGAATCACTGTGCTCCTACACATATTTCAGTTGTTTTTTAAAGTATGTAAGATTTTGAGAAGGATGCTTTTAACAAACTATCTCTGAATTTGGAGATCTTCTTTTCTTTTAGACATAATGCACCCGTTTTCAAGGAGTCAACATACATAGGAATTTTAGTCAGCATAATACATACTCATAATCTAAAGTGCACAGTCTCCCACCTCAGTCTTTTGATCTAGAGGCAGTTACTGGAGACCTCTCTTGCTTTTACTTGTCTTGGTGACTGCGTTCACGAATCTTCATTACTATACTCCTAATGCTTGCAGTGTTCTTTGATTCCCACAGACATAGATGAAATTTAGCTTATTTATATACCCGCCCCAACCATCACTGTTCTCTTCATATACTCTGTTTTTTCTTTAATGTTTATTTTTGAGACAAAGAGAGACAGAATGAGAATGGGGAAGGGACAGAAAGAAAGGGAGACACAGAATCTGAAGCAGGCTCCAGGCTCTGTCAGCACAGAGCCCAACACGGGGCTCAAACTCACAAACTGTGAGATCATGACCTGAGCCGAACTCTGTTGCTTAACTGATTGAGCCATGCAGGAGCCCCATCTCCTCATATACTCTAATGTTTTAAGTGGGATTATTGTGATTGGCTAGTCTATTAACAACTTTTTACATACAGAATCTATTGTATCTTGGTCCATGAACAGCAGACATAAACTTTTGACTTTTATCACATAACACAGATTTTTGTGGTGAAGGGTTGTCTTTCTCCGGTTTTCCCTTGTAGACCAAAATATAGCATAGCATTTTACATACTCAAAATCATCTTCTCATACCGTCGTCTTCTCTTCCATTTACCTACCTTATCTCTTGATCATTTTCAACCCACTATTCTAATCTCACTTTCTCACTTGGAAATGCCCTCCCAAAGATACACTGATTCACTCATGCTGAAAGTTATGATGAAGTTATTATCTGTCCTACACAAATTTATTATGTATGATACTATATTAATCACTAAATGGAGCCTTTTCTAAACCTTAACTCCTCCACAATGCCATTTTCTCATGTTTTCTTGCATACTCCACAGTGCCTCATACCCTTGTGGACAATCAGTAAACATCGCACAAAGTTGTTTAATTATAACTAAAAGCCATTACACTCATACATATCAGTTGTGATTAAGGTGAATCTTTTGTACTAAAGTGAACTTTCCACAGAAAATATTTCTGTAAACAGATAGTTTGATCTTGAAGAAGGATGAAAACATGGATGGCAGATTATTCGGCAAGGTTATTGGAGAGCAACTTTTCATCTTCACTGACAGAGGGTGTTTGATAAGAATAAAGTTTAGTTGTAAGAAGAATATTAAAAATGCTTTTATTGCATTTGAAGGTTATAGAACAATAGAAAAAAATGTATAAGCTTCTGCTCTAATTTTATTAAAAAAAAAAGCTAAATTCTCGTTTTTCTCCCAAAAAGCCATCTATGGTGGGGGGAATAATCCTTGTTTTTGTTCTTGGAAATAGTATAATTTATTATTATAGTAAAATAATATTATTTTCGAGTATTGTGGTAGCACTATATCGTGGCAGATGGTAGCTACACTTGTGGAGAGCACAGCATAATGTGTAGAGTTATCAAATCACCGTGTTGTACACCTGAAACTAATATAACATTGTCAACTATACTTCAGTAAAAAAAAATCAAATTCTAAATTTAAAATGGATTTATTTTGTAAAATATTATTAAAAGTATTCAGATATACTATAATTTATACATAGAGAAAACAGTAACATATTTCTTATTCTGTATTGCTTTGTCTATTGTCTGTTGTTCTCTAATTGGTTTTTGCTTTCCCAGGGGTTTTTGCTACTGACTATTTTCAGTTTGTCACTTGTAAAATCCCTATGAAATTTAGAAATCAGAAAGGAGAAGAAAACACTTTTTCAAAAATTGTTTTCTCAAAAAATACAATACTGTCTTTAAAAATCTCACATCCATCAGAAATAAAACCTTTAAAGAAATATCTGTGGATTTAAAGAAATATCTATGGATTTAAGAACAATGGTTTATATATACAATGGAAAACTACTTGGCAATGAGAAAGAATGAAATCTTACCATTTGCAAAATGTGGATAGGGAACTGGAGTGCTAAGTGAAGTAAGTCAGAGAGACAAATAGGTTTTCACTCATATGTGGAATTTGAGAAACTTAACAGAAGAACATGGGGGAAGGGAAGGGGAAAATAGTCTCATTGTTGGAGGGGACAGAGGGAAAAGGAAAATGGGTGTTGGGCGTTGAGGAAGGCACTTTTTGGGATGAGCGCTGGTGTTGTCTCTCTCTCTCTCCTAGAAATAAATAAAACATTAAAAAATAAAATAAAAATCACCCCAAGTGTCCTATTCAAGCAAACCTAAGTTTATCACTTAATAATCAATAATGTTACTACAAATCAATACAAAGAAGATGGAATTTAATAAAGTTTAATATGCCCTGCAATATATGACCACAGATATATATTTTTTAATTTTTTAAAATTTATTTTTGAGAGAGATAGCATGAGCAGGGGAGGGTCAGAGAGAGAGGGAAACACAGAATCTGAAGCAGGCTTCAGGCCCTGAGCTGGCTGTCAGCACAGAGCCCAACACGGGGCTCAAACCCACAAACCATGAGATCAGGACCTGAGCCGAAGTCGGACGCTTAACCGACTAAGCCACCCAGGCACCCCGTGACCACAGATATTTTTTGATCGCAGAGCTGTCCAATAGCGCTTCCTGCCACCAAGGAAATGTTCTGGTCTTCAGTGTATGATAAGGTGGTCAGTAGCCACATGCTGCTGTTGAGTGTTTGACAGGTGCCATTAGTATAACTGAAAAAGTGAACTTTAATTTTATTTATCTAACAATAAGTGGCCAGTGGCTAATGTATTGGACAATGTAGTCCTAGAGAAAAGGAGAACTTGGATACAATATCAGTTTTCTGGCAGGAAACACATTGTACAATCAACAGGATTTAACTAAGGAGAAAAATAGTGGCAACACATTGTGCTTTTCAGCATTGTAAAAATAAAATGACAAAATAGCTCAAAGAATGTGAAGGAATAATAGGAAATTGTTGTAAGTCTCTTAGACAACAACATAAAGAATAGTACAAAGGATAGTTTTCAACAAATGGTGTTAGGACAATCAGATGTCCATAGGCAATTAAATTAATTTTGATTTATACCTCACACCTTATATAAAATAAACTCAAAATGGATTGTATTCCTATGTACATAATGTAAAACTATAAAATTTCCATAAGAAACCATAGGAAAAATAATTTTTTTTCCCTTTTGCTAGGCCAAGATTTATTGGATGTGATACAAAAAGTGCACTCTAAAAGAGAAATAAAAAAGATAAGCTAGACTTTATAAAAAATGAATATTTTGCCATTACTGAAAGCTTAACTGAAAAGACTTCGGAAAAGACCTGCATACCAAAGTAGGTACAGGAGTGAAGAAAATATAAAAGCAAAGGTAAAGTCCAGAGACTAGCAACTGCCAAATGCCATTTTACCCAGAGTTGATGGGACCAGAGAATCTAAAGATATTACCATAACCCAGAATGAGCTAAAACCTTGGGAGAGAAGCTGTCTGAGAGAAGCTGCGTTTGATGAGAAAAGTAGCCACTGGCAAAACTACAGTGAGGTAGGAGGTACCCCAAGAAATGAATAACCTACCTTTATCATTTGCTCCAACTATATTGCTTTTACTTCCAGGTAGAATCTAGAGAGTGTGGGAGCCTGCATGTTATAGTCCACAGAGGTTATCTCCTTCTCCACGTACAACAGGGGAGACAGAGAGAGCAAGTGGACTGGGGAGAATCCTTTTCAGAAGCTACTCTCTTTACAAGTCAGCTTCTATTTTCTGATTAACTTCACAAAAATGCATTCCTGATGTAGAAATTCAAAGGCCCATAGCCACCATATCTTTTCAGAGTAAAGTCAATTCAGTCATAATCTTACCTGTATCTTAGATTGTACTGAAGGTCTGGGTGTTTAGCTTTTCCCCAGAGCTTTTTTGGTAACTTTGATTAATGGCCAAAACTCCCTCTAGAGAAGACTTGGGAAGTTGGCAGTGTATAGTGTTGCCATGTCGCAGTATTTCAAAATAACCAAACCTCCTGCTAAGTTAATACGTTGCAGGTATGTAAACTGATTTAGGTCCAGGGTTAAGTTAAGGGGCGTGAAACTCCAATAGTGACTAGATTCAAATTTATGCCCACCACACCTAAGAACTTTATCTCGTATTTTATCCAGAACCTTGGTGAATACTCCCACGCTGATAGTATTGGCTTATACCATCCTTAGGTTATTTCCCAACACCCCCCTTGGCTCTTGCCAAATGAAGTTATCAAACATCCTGCAATTCCTTTACTCTATACAGTTTTGCCTTTTGGAAAGGACTGTGTGCTTTTGCCTCTAATTAGTACTCAAGTATACTTCTCATTATTAGATGGAGGCAAGGAGGGATTATTGGTGATGTTGGATGTTGAGAATAATCAGCATACTCTTTTGAGGCAGCTGCCCAAAGTCACTGAAACATTTCTTTGCAACGAAGACTGGTTCAGTGAGCTGACGTCGAGGGGTTGCTGCCATGGCCAAGAACATTCTGGAATATCTAAATCTCTGTTACTGTGGCTCTACTCCTTCCGAAAAAAGTTTTCTTCCCTTAGCATGACAGATTTGGCAAGCTGTCCATTTCACTAATGTTGTAATTCTGCCTCTCCTACAGTCAGACTTGAGTTTGGTTCTTAGCCTTGTCCATCCTGTGTCACTAAAAATAAGTTTTTTTTTTTTTAAGGCTGCTATTAACATTTTCTGCATATCCACCTATGACATGAATTGAGCGTTCAATGTTTGGAACATATACTTACCTTTGCATAAACTCTCCATAATAGTCAGAAGCAGTTATCACATCCCATAATCTTTGCAGTCACCATTTTTTTTTTTTGGCCATGGCAACTTAGTGTCAAAGACAATTCCTCAATGATTTGTGCTCAATTAGTAATTCATTTCGTGCCATTCTAGTAAAATAAAATGGAAAATTGTGATGCCACTCTAGCAGGTTATCATTCTGCTTGCATATATGAGAGCAAACCAGTCACAGAATCCTGCTCATGATACCAGTTATTGTATCAGGATAATGGCAGAAAAAAGCATATTCATAATGGTTTTACTAAAAATAATTTAAAGAAGACAGAGGTAAGTGAACCAAAAGAGATGGCGAGGCGGACTGTGGGTAATTATAGTGGGAATCCTGGTAGGAACAGCAGAGAAATTAGTGCGTCTGGAGAAGACCTAGAAAAATTGAAGTATCACTCAACAGGTGTTATAGCTAAAGAGAAAATCAGCTACTGTTAGAAACATAATGAAGCAGAGTGGGGATTGGGAGAATAAATACCATGACCTCAGTTTCCTCAGTCCTCCATATCCTTCTTGTACCTTGCACTTAAACCCAGCCAAAGCCAGAGGATATAGTGGTGCCATTGATGCACTCTATACTATGTCTTGGGATACAGGGCAGAGTAGGGAAGGGCAGAGAATGGAAGAGAGAGAGGCCAACAGGAAATAATGAGAACAAACATTTTTAACGAATCTCGGACAGTTTTTGAAAGACCAATGTTAACTTCTCTTGTGGGTACAAATTTTAAGGTAAAACCTCAAGGATCTAACCTAGTGAATAAATTTTGTAGTAAACTGAGATGCCATCAGCATCCTGTCCTTTTATGTGAAAAGTATCGTGACTTAAAAACCACCATATCATTCTGTGATGAGTATATTATTACTTGGGTAGGCAAAATATTTGCATTTGGCATGTATTACTGTGGTAAGCCAAAGCAACTGTGAAATGCAGGTGGTTCAGTTTACCAGGAAGTTATAGCAACACCACCATTGTATGTAAATAATAAACAAAAGTATAATAATAATTATTTTTTCAATTTATCTTTATCAGTGTGTATGTAATGGCATCTAATTTTGATTTAATTCGTATTGCCAGATGACTATTTTTTCATACACTTATTTATCAATTATATATCATTGATGAAACATCCATGAAAATAATTTGCCAAGTTTATATTGGGTTGTCTTCATATTGAGTGATAATAACTCTTTTTCATATTTTCAATGTATATCTATGCTAAATAGACAGATAAAGGCTTAGGTATAAATATAGATGTGTAAACATAGCTATAGGGGTGCCTGGGTGGCTCAGCCGGCTTTGGCTCAGGTCATGATCTTGTAGTTCATGGGTTTGAGGCCTGCATCGAGCTGTGCTGACAGCTAGCTCAGAGCCTGGAGCTTGTTTCAGATTCTGTATTTCCCTCTCTCTCTGACCCTACCCTGCTCACGCTGTCTCTCTCTTTCTCTCTCACAAACACAGAAATAAATAAAACATTAAAAAATAAACATAGCTATACATATTTATAATCATACAAGTGAAAAATATATATGAAATTATATATATAGAATGAGAAGATAAGCCATGAGCTGGGAAAAAAATTTATCATATATTATTTACATGATATATTTTGTTATATCTCCTTTTATGGAGCTGGAAGTGTTTTTAAAATTGAAATATAACTGGCATGTAACATTGTATTAGTTTCAGGTGTACAGCATTTTATATTCATATATTTTATATTCATATATATTATGAAATGGTCACCACAATAAGTTTAATTGGCATCCATCACCACAAAGAGTTACGAACCACTTTTTTCTTGTGATGAGAACATTTTTTAATATAATTTATTGTCAAATTGGTTTCCATACAACACCCAGTGCTCATTCCGACATGTGTCCTCCTCAGTGCCCATCACCCACTTTCCCCTCCTCTCCCCCACCGTCCCATCAGTCCTCAGTTTGTTCTCATTATTTGAAAGTCTCTTATGGTTTGCCTCCCTTCCTCTCTGTAGCTCTTTTCCCCTCTCCCTCCCCCATGGTCGTCTGTTAAATTTCTTAAGATCCACATGTAAGTGAAAAGTTATGGTATCTGTCTTTCTCTGACTGACTTATTTACCCTCCAGTACCATGCACATTGTTGCAAATGGCCAGATTTCATTCTTTCTCATTGTCAAGTAGTATTCCATTGTTTATATAACCCACATCTTCTTTATCCATTCGTTAGTTGATGGACATTTAGGCTCTTTCCATGATTTGGCTATTGTTGAAAGTGCTGCTATGAACATTGGGGTACATGTGCCCCTATGCATCAGCACTGCTGTATCCCTTGGTTAGTTCCTAGCAGTGCTACTGCTGGGTCATATGGGAGTTCTATTGTTAATTTTTTGAGGAACCTCCACACTGTTTTCCAGAGGGGCTGCACCGGTTTACATTCCTACCAACAGTGTAGGACGGTGCCCGTTTCTCCACATCCTCGCCAGCAACTGTAGCCTCCTGATTTGTTCATTTTAGCCATTCTGACCAGTGTGAGGTGGTATCTCAGTGTGGTTTTGATTTGTATTTTCCTGATGATAGGTGACATTGAGCATCGTTTCATGTGTCTGTTGGCCATCTGGATGTTTTTGGAAAAGTGTGTATTCATGTCTTTTGCCCATTTCTTCACTGGGTTATTTGTTTTTCAGGTGTGGAGTTGGTCAGTTCCTTACAGATTTTGGATACTAGCCCTGTAACTATCTTTTCCCATTCCATCAGTTGCCTATTAGTTTTGTTGATTGTTTCTTTTGCAGTGCAGAAGCTTTTAATCTTGATGAGGTCCCAATAGTTTATTTTTGCTCTTGATTCCCTTGCTTTGGGGGATGTGTCAAGTAAGAAACTGCTGTGGTTGAGATCAAGGAGGTTGTTTCCCTCTCCTCTAGGGTTTTGGTGGTTTCCTGTCTCACATCCAAGTCCTTCATCCATTTTGAGTTTATTTTTGTGTATGGTGTAAGAAAATGACCTAGTTTCATTCTTCTGCATGTTGCTGTCCAGTTCTCCCAGAACCATCTGTTAAAGAGGCTGTCTTTTCCACTGGATGCTCTTTCCTGCTTTGTCAAAGATTAATTGGCCATACATTTATGGGTACAATTCTGGGTTCTCTATTTAATTCCATTGGTCTATGTGTCTGTTTTTGTGCCAATACCATACTGTCTTGATGATTACAGCTTTGTAGTAGAGCTGAAGTCTGGATTGTGATGCCTCCCATTTTGGTTTTCTTCTTCGATATTACTCTGGTATTCAGGGTCTTTTGTGGTTCCATACATTTTAGGATTGTTCCAGTTTTGAGAAGAATGCTGGTGCAGTTTTTACTCAGATTACACTGAATGTGTAGATTGCTTTGGGTAGTACTGCCATTTTAACAATATTTATTCTTCCAATCAGTGAACATGGAAAGTTTTTTTCTATTTCTTTGTGCCTTCTTCAATTTCCTTCATAAGTTTTCTAGAGTTTTCTATTTGTCTTGTACATCTTTGGTTAGGTTTATTCCTTGGTATTTTATGGTTCCTGGTGCAATTGCAAATGGTGTCAGTTTCTTTATTTCTCTTTCTGTTGCTTCATTATTGGTGTATGAAAATGCAACCAATTTATGTATATTGATTTTGTACCCTGCGACTTTCCTGAATTAATGGATCACTTCTAGCAGACTTTTGGTGGTGTCTGTCGGGTTTTCCATGTAAAGTATCATGTTGTCTGCAAAAAGTGAAAGTTTGACTTCATCTTTNTGCTGGTGCAGTTTTTACTCAGATTACACTGAATGTGTAGATTGCTTTGGGTAGTACTGCCATTTTAACAATATTTATTCTTCCAATCAGTGAACATGGAAAGTTTTTTTCTATTTCTTTGTGCCTTCTTCAATTTCCTTCATAAGTTTTCTAGAGTTTTCTATTTGTCTTGTACATCTTTGGTTAGGTTTATTCCTTGGTATTTTATGGTTCCTGGTGCAATTGCAAATGGTGTCAGTTTCTTTATTTCTCTTTCTGTTGCTTCATTATTGGTGTATGAAAATGCAACCAATTTATGTATATTGATTTTGTACCCTGCGACTTTCCTGAATTAATGG
Source organism: Crocuta crocuta (assembly GCF_008692635.1). Lineage (NCBI taxonomy): Eukaryota > Metazoa > Chordata > Mammalia > Carnivora > Hyaenidae > Crocuta > Crocuta crocuta. The sequence goes on from NW_027527957.1 coordinate 1,946,074, forward strand.
ATCACTTCTAGCAGACTTTTGGTGGTGTCTGTCGGGTTTTCCATGTAAAGTATCATATTGTCTGCAAAAAGTGAAAGTTTGACTTCATCTTTGTCTAGGACTTGCTAGGACAATGCTAGGACTTCCAGCACTATGTTAAACAACAGTGGTGAGAGTGGACATCCCTGTCATGTTTTTNGTTGTCTGCAAAAAGTGAAAGTTTGACTTCATCTTTGTCGATTCTCATGCCTTTTATTTCATTTTGTTTGATTGCTAATGCTAGGACTTCCAGCACTATGTTAAACAACAGTGGTGAGAGTGGACATCCCTGTCATGTTTTTGATCTCAGGGGGAAAGCTCTCAGTTTTTCTCCATTTAGGGTGATATTAATTGTTGGCTTTTCATAGATGGCCTTTATGATGTTTAAGTATATTCTTTCTGTCCTGACTTTCTCTAGGGCTTTTATTAAGAAAGGATGCTGTATTTTGTCAAATGCTTTTTCTGCATCTATTGACAGGATCATATGGTTCTTTTCTTTCGTCAGTGTGATGTATCACATTAATTGATTTGCGAATATTGAACTAGCCCTGCAACCCAGGAATGAATCCTACTTGATCATGTTGGATAATTCTTTTTATATGCTGTTGAATTCGACTTGCTCGTATCTTGTTGAGGATTTTTGCATCCATATTCATCAAGTATATTGGCCTATAGTTCTCTTTTTTTGCTTGGTCTCTGNGTGATATTAATTGTTGGCTTTTCATAGATGGCCTTTATGATGTTTAAGTATATTCTTTCTGTCCTGACTTTCTCTAGGGCTTTTATTAAGAAAGGATGCTGTATTTTGTCAAATGCTTTTTCTGCATCTATTGACAGGATCATATGGTTCTTTTCTTTCGTCAGTGTGATGTATCACATTAATTGATTTGCGAATATTGAACTAGCCCTGCAACCCAGGAATGAATCCTACTTGATCATGTTGGATAATTCTTTTTATATGCTGTTGAATTCGACTTGCTCGTATCTTGTTGAGGATTTTTGCATCCATATTCATCAAGTATATTGGCCTATAGTTCTCTTTTTTTGCTTGGTCTCTGTCTGGTTTGTGAATCAAAGTGATGCTGGCTTCATAGAATGAGTCTGGAAGTTTTCCTTCCATTTCTGTTTTTTGGAACAGCTTGTGAAGGATAGGTATTAACTCTATTTTAAATATCTGATTGAATTCTCTAGGGAAGCCGTCTGACCCAGGGCTCTTATTTTGTTCAGAGATTTTTGATAACAGATTCAATTTCTTCACTAGTTGGGGTCTGTTCAAGTTTTTATTCTTTTTCTTTTTAAATTTGAGAGAGAGAGACAGAGACAGAGAACGTGCACACATGTGTGCTAGGGGAAGGGTCAGAGAGAGAAAGATAATGTTAAGCAGGGTCCATGCTCGATCTGAAGCCCCAACATGAGGCTTGATCTCAAGACCCTGGGATAATGAACCTTTTGTCTATCCATAGTTTTGATTACTAGATTTATATTAAGTCTTNATGAAGGATTTGTTATAATAAATCCCTTTTCATTTGTGATTTTATCTATTTGGGTCCTCTCTCTATTCTTTTTGAGAAGCCTGGCTAGAGGTTTATCAATTTTGTTTATTTTTTAAAAAAAGCAACTCTTACATATCTTATACATGTATGTAATATATAGTATTTTCTCCCACTCCATGGCTTACTTTTTTATTCTTTTTCTTTTTAAATTTGAGAGAGAGAGAGAGAGACAGAGAACGTGCACACATGTGTGCTGGGGGAAGGGTCAGAGAGAGAAAGATAATGTTAAGCAGGGTCCATGCTCGATCTGAAGCCCCAACATGAGGCTTGATCTCAAGACCCTGGGATAATGAACCTTTTGTCTATCCATAGTTTTGATTACTAGATTTATATTAAGTCTTGAAATCTAGTAATCCAAGTTCCTCAACTTTGTTCTTAATCAGATTTGAATCAAAGTGTGGATTCTGTACATTTGCATATGGACATTATAATTAGCTTGTCAATTTTATACAAAAATTTTTATTTTGATGATAATTGCATTGGATCTATAAATTTTTATTGTAATTGCATTGGAGCCATAAATTTAGAAAGAATTGATATAACAGTATTGATAATCTAAAAACATAATACATTTATCAATTTATTTTCTCTCAGCAATGTTTTGTAGTTTTCAGTGTACAGATCTTACATATACCATAATGTATCCCTAAGTGTTTTTTTTGGGGGGGGATGATACTGTAAATGGTACTTCTGAAAATTACATTTGATCATTGTTTGTGGTCAGTATATAACAATACAATTGATTTTTGTATATGAACTTTCAAATCTATAATTTGTCTTAACTTACTTACTTCTAATTGCTTGTTGTGAGATTCCTAAGTCTTGTCCACTTACCTGATAATATTTTCTGGAAACAAAGAAAATGTTGACTAGAAATTATGAGAGTGATTATTCTTGTCTTATTTCTGATCATAGGGAAGAAAGTATTTAGGTTGTTTATCATTAAACGTGGTGTAAACTAGGTTTCTCTTTTGAAGTATTTTGTTAAGTGTAATTTTGTAATTGAATTCAAAATTTTAAATATTTATTTATTTTGGTTTTTGTAAAATTATTTCTTTATTTTTCAAGTTTTTATTAAATTCCATATAGGTAACAGACAGTGTAATATTTGTTTCATTTGTAGAATTTAGTGATTTATCATCACTTGCATAGAACACCTGGTGCTCATCACAAGTGTACTCTTTAATCCAATCCCCATCACCTATTTAACCCATCTGCCCACCCACCTCCCATCATCAGTTTGTTCTTTATGGTTTAGTTTCTTGGTTTGCCTCTCTTTTTTTCTCCTTCTATTAGCTAGAAATTTTAAATATTGTTCTCTATCAAGTTGAGGGAGTGTTTTCCTTTTTCTTCTTAGTTTGCTAAAATTTTATTGTCTCCAAGTGCTGAGATTTATGAAATGCTTCTCTTTATTCATTGAGTCAATTATGTTTTTATTATTTTTTTAATCTTTACTACAGAGAAATACATTTTTTTATATTGAAACTAACATGCTTACCTGGGATAAGCCTTATTTTGTGATGTATGATCCTTTTTCTATTCATCTTATAAAATTAATGTAAAGATTTTTCAATTATGTTTATAAGGGATACTGGTCTAATTTTTTCCCTTTGGAATATCTTTGATTGAGGAGTAGCTTTGTTCTCAGATTAGTTGGGAAAATGTACACTTTTATATTTTCTGAAAGAAAGACTGTGTGTCAGACTAGTATTTGATTCTAACTCAAATATTTATAAAACTCAATAATGACATATGCACCCAGAATCTTCTTTGCTGAAACATTTTAAAACAGGAATTCAATTTCTTTAATAGAAATAAATTATTAAGATTTTCTGTTTCCTCTTATGTCAGTTTTATTTATTTATATCTGTGAAGGAATTTAGGTATTGTATCTAATTTGTCAATTTTAAGGACATAAAATTGCTTATAGTAATTTTAATTACCTTTTTAATGTGTGTTGATTATCTAGTGATGAGTCCACTTTCATCCTTGTTATTGGTATATTAGAGCCTTTTTTCCCCTCTTGGTCAGCCTACATAAGAATGTATCAATTTTATTTATCTTTTTAAAGAATAAGCTTTTAGGTTCATTGATTTTTCTCTATTTCTCCTACTTTACTAAAGTTTATTTTTCTCTGTTTTCTCCTAATTTACCAACATTTTCTATTTTGTTATTATTTTCCTTTTCATTTAATGTGATCTCATTTTATCTTTTACCTTCCTAGAGTGGAAAGTTAGAACATTACTTTTAAACTGTTTTCCTTCTCTAGTATAAATCTTTAAAGCTATAAATAATTTCCCTTTAAGCAGTGATATAAGTGCATCCTACAAGTTTTGATATACTATGTTTTCGTTTTCATTCATTTCTCAATGTTTTTAAATTGTCTTTGAGATTTCTCCCTTATCTCATTGGTGCTGTTCAAGCATATTGATTGATTTCTAATTATTTGGGTATTTTCTAGATGTTTTTAAAATGTTAATCTATTTTGAGGATGAGAGAGAGATCGAGAATGGGGCACGGGCAGAAAGAGAAGGAGAGACAGAATCCCAAGCAGGCTGCATACGTCAGTGCAGAGCCCAACATGGGGTCCAATCTCACAAGCTGTGAGATCATGACCTGAGCCAAAATCAAGAATCAGATGCTTAACTGACTGAGCCACCCATGTGCTCTGAGAGTTCCTTGAGGCGTATTGAAATCACAGACTCTGATTATAGATATGTCTACTTCTTCCTGTTTGAATGACATATATCTTTATGTTTTTATTTAACCTATGCATGCTTTACATTTAAAGTGTTCTTTTATAGACTACATATAATTTGCTTTTGCTTTATTAATAAAATCTTACAATTTCAGCCTTTTATTCAGAGTGTTTAGACAATTATATTTAATATAAGTAGCAATACTTTGTAATTAACAGTTTATCATCCTGCTGTATATTTTGTTGTTTCATCTTTTTACTCATGTTTTTATTCTTTTTTTCTTTTCCCTTGTTTTATTTTGGAATGAGTATTTTTAGAATTTAATTTTATTCACATATCTGGCTCAAAACTATGTAGTTTTGTTTTATTTTTATAGTGGTTGCCAGCATTAAAATACTTATATTTATTTGATCATCCTCTACTATCATAACATTTACATGTATACTTTAAATCATAGTATTTTACATATATAAGACCTTTATGTTGATGGTCTCATTTATTCTTCCTTCCATCCTTTGTCTTATTTTTATACATTTATTTATATATGTTATAAATTCAAAAATGTATTGCTTTTAATAATTGATTTTTAAATAAAACTTTTAAACGAGACAAAACATGTCTTTTATAGTTACGTATTTACTATTTCTGGCATTCATACGCCTTTGTGTGGATACAGATTTCCATCTGGTGTCACTTTCCTTTTGCCTAAGGAACTTTCTTTAACATTTCTTGTGATGTAAAATTGTTAGCCTAGATTTTCTCAGTTATTATTTGTGTGAAAATTATATTGAGTTTTGAAGGATATTATCTTTGGTTTTTAATTTGGACTTGACAGATTTTTTTTTTCTCTCAGATGGACTAAAGAAAAGTTGGCATGATTCTTATTTTTCTTCTTTCATAATAAACAGGTATTTTTCTCTTCAGCATTTTTTTAAAATGTTTTATTTATTTCTAGGAGGGAGGGAGAGAGAGAGCATGAGCAGGGGAGGGTCAGAGAGAGAGGGAGTCACAGACTGAAACAGGCTCCAGGCTCTGAGCTGGCAGTCAGCACAGAGCCCGACGCGGGGCTCGAACCCACGAACCACGAGATCATGACCTAGGCGAAAGTCGGACGCTTAACTGACTAAGCCACCCAGGCGCCCCTCTCTTCAGCATTATTTAAGATTTTCTTTTAAAGGTTTTCAGAAATTTGAATTTGGTATGCTTGGGTCTGATTTTCTTTATATTTCCTCAGTTTTGGGTTTCATAAACTTCTTGAATTTGTGGATTTAATTTTCATACATTTTGGAAAATTTTTGGCCATTTATTTTTTTGCGATGTGATGTCTGTCCCCTTCTTCTCTTCTTTTCCCTTCTGGCCTTCAAATTGCATGAGTGTTCAGCTGCTTGGTTTTCTCCCGTATTTCACTAGCTCTTAGTCTTTTATTTTTCAGTCTTCCCTCTCCGCCCCCACTACAGTCTGGATAATGTTTTGTTGTTGCTATATCTTCAGGTTTATTTCTCCGTTACTCTAATGTCTATTTTGGTTTTAAGTCTATTCGTGAATTTTCGTTTCAGATATTGTATTTTTTATATTTAGAAGATTCATTTTTTATATTCAAATTTATTTTCTCCTACCTTTATGTTTTCCTCTCAGCCAATTTAATTTTGACTATGAATCAAATTTTTCTGCTTCATTATATGTCTAGTAATGATTTAGCTAATGTCAGATATTCTGAATATTCCTCTCTGGAGAACCTGGATTTTGCTATCTTCCTTTAAAAAGCGCAAAAAGTTGTTTTGGCAGGCTTAATTTGTTTGAGTTTACTTTGTTCCTCTAGAGGCTGGTGTAAAGGCTCTATTTAGTAGAATTTACTTTTAAGGTATAATTGGGGATCTCTAGGGATACAGAAATGCTGATGCATAGGAGCACATGTACCCCAATGTTCATAGCAGCACTCTCAACNGTATAATTGGGGATCTCTGCTGAATATTCCATGTTCCATTAGTTCTGTTGCTAGATCTTGAACCCTTTGTAAACTCTGGGATTTGTTTGGTATAGCTCTGAGATAGTTCTTTCATTCCTTCATCTTGTGAGATCTCACCTCACAAACATACAGGTAGACTTAAGGGAAACTTTATATAGATTTCTAGAGCTCTTTCTCTACAGATACTTTCTGATTCTTTGCTTCACAAATTCTAGTTATCTCCATTTCCCCCAACTTCAATATCTGTATCCTCCACTAAGGTAAACAACCATTTTATGGTTGTATTCTTCTGTGTACCAGAGTCTAGAAATTGTGTCTGGGCAGAAAACCAGAGAATTATAGAAATCATCTCATTGTTTCCCCCCTTTTCAGGAAACATGTGTCTGCTGCCTAGAAACATTTGTGTAGGGTATTTTTCCCAGTTTATTTCTTCACGGTTGTTTTTTTACACATTGGGAGAGAAGACCTCAGAACAATGGAGGAAGAAATCTCCCTAGCTTAATTTTTAACATTTAAACTGTTTCCTTCCTAGTACTCTCTACCTTCTGTCTACCTGATTTTATGATTTCCATTCTGTTCCTAGGAATTTATAACTTAACTTTTCTTGAGTGTTTAGAATGTTTCATGATCTGTGTGCTTTACACATATATAGTCTAATTGTATGCCTTTTAAACCTGTATGTATTGTCCTCAAATGAAGTTTTTAAATATTTTATTTTTTTAATGTTTTAATTTTTTTTTTTTTTTTTACTTTTGAGAGAAAGAGAGAGAGTGGGAGAGAATAAGAGAGCATGGAAGCACATATGTGGGAGCAGGGGAGAGATAGAGAGACAGAGGGAGACAGAGGATCCAAAGCGGATTCCATGCTGACAACAGAGAGTCTGTTGCAAAGCTTGAACTCATAAACCATGAGATCATGACCTGAGCTTAACTGATTGGGCCACCCAGGTGCCCCTATTAAATGGTTTTCTAGTATTCTTCTCATACAAACTCTTTTTTTTTTTTTTCTTCTCATACAAACTCTTATCTAACAGCAGGTGGTAATTTACTTAAAAGCAATTTAACAGATAAAATATATATTATCCTCTTTTAAAAATTAGCCTCTTCTTTAATAGAAAAGATAGATTATTGGACAATATGATTTTTTATGCTTTCAACTCTATTCTTAAGTGGAAATTTTATGTGGTAATTTTATATGGCCTAAATGGCCATCACTTTCTTTCATGTCTTACTCAGTGGCCAGTTGTAGCTATTTTTGGACAAATTTTGGGTAATTGCAGCTTCTTCTACAACAAATGAAAAATCATCAGTTAATTTTAAGATTACAAACACAGATCTATATTTTTCTTGCTTTATTATGTTGATGTTATTCTCTCTATAATAGTAAACATTTTATTAGGTAGTTCTATGAAGGAAAAGATATCAAATTGAAGTATCAGTATTTGTCATTTGTGTGGTCTGGGAATAAGTACCTCTTAAAATTCTATTCAAGTGTTCTTTCTTCTTCAGTGTAACCTCTGCAGGAACTAAAATTAACTATCAAATTCTATTCAACTAAAACATTGTATTAGCAAGTATTCTAGCCAGAATAATGCAGTTTAATCTTCTAAAGTATTTTACACAAAGTTGTTCAGTTTCTGTGTGTTTGTGTGTGCCTGTCTGTATGTCTGTCTCTCTTTCCTTCTAAATTTATGTTCACTGAATGTTTTATGTACCTGCCAATTCCTACAGAGCTCTTAGGGTGGTAAATTAAGCTGGTTTTCTAAAATTTAGGTACTACTTATAATTATTTGACATCCATGGTGAGTGCCATCTGTGAAAATTTTCAAGAAATAATCTCTTGCCTAACACTTATCTTTTCAGTTCAATGATTTTTAATCCTGCATAAAAGCAGTTTAGAACTTCTGTATTTCAATTATTCTTTCAACTAGTTACATGTATGTGTGTGTGTGTGTGTGTATACATATATATATGTATATATATAGTTTATTGTTACATTGGCTAACGTACAGTGTGCTCTTGGTTTTGTGGGTAGATTCCCATGGTTCATTGCTTACATACAATACCCAGTGCTCATCCCACAACAACAGCAATGTGGATGGAACTGGAAAGTATTGTGATAAGTGCAATAAGTCAGTATTTCAGCCAGTTTAAAGTTAGTTTTCTAGACTTTGACCTACTAGTACTCCACTGATTCTACATTCTTCAAGAGATGTCCAAAATGTATAGGAGCTTGTGATAGATGTACTCATTTTGCCCACTTATACGGAAACACAGATGGTATTAGAGAATGCATTGAAGTGGGTGTCTATTACTGAAATTTTAAGACCAATCATTGACTGTTTGACTTTGTGGCATGGGCTGCATGGACAGTATGATCAGACTACCACGATGAATCTGATGGGTACTGCTCACAATCAATATTGTAGTTTTTCTGTATCCTGTCAATCAGTACTTTCTATTAATATGTTGTTTTAAAGGTGCTTGGTGTCAGGCAGAGTTAAATGTATTCTGGAGTCAGTCATAGGAACTTGACTGAATCATGGCTTTTAGAGTCTTAGTTCCTTTCTTAGTTAAATAGAGATAATAATTCTGCCTAGAAAAATTATGATGCGAGTGAAATTGGGTAAGATATATGTGTAGAGCCTGACACATTATTTGGCAGCTAGTAGATGGCTCAAGAAATAGTAATTGCTATTGTCATCATCATTATTTTTGAGACTATAATAACTCAGATTTGTAATAATGACACTGACCTACTGCAACCCTCTGATCATGAAAAGTTACATTGTATAAACCTACAGCTTGGATGTAAGGTATATGCTATTTTCTTAAAATTCTTGTTTTTTAAATAGTGTTTATCAGTTTAACGTGTATATTTCTATTTATTCAACAGGTGGAAATAACTCCCTTTACATATAAGATACTGGGTTTTACTGGTGTTTGAAGCTTTTTCATTAGAGTTTGAAGGAACATACCCAATTATGTTTTTAAAAATGTATTTAGGGGCACCTGGGTGGCTTATTCGGTTAAGCGTCCGACTTTCACTTAGGTCATGATCTCGCGGTTCGTGAGTTCGAGCCCCGCGTCGGGCTCTGTGCTGACTGCCAGCTCAGAGCCTGGAGCCTATTTCGGAGTCTGTGTCTCCCTCTCTCTCTGACCCTCCCCTGCTCACGCTGTCTCTCTCTCTCCTAGAAATAAATAAAAAATATTAAAAACAAACAAAAAAATAAAAATGTATTTAATCTTTCATATTCTTTTAAATATAAGTACATTTTTATAATGGGAATATTTATTATATAATTTTAAACTTCAGATGTAGTTTTTTACATGGTGCTTTACTCCATGACGGGCCATGTGCCAAGAAGTTTATAGGCATTATCTCATTTATTTAAGGTAACCCAGTGCTCCTGTGTTAACACTATTTATAGAAAAGTAAATGGAAAAAAAAATCTCTCAGAATCTTATTGGCTTCAGAAATTGAAAAATCTAGATAATTATTAACACTGTTAAAAATAAGTAAATTATTTGAATGATTATTATACCACCCTAATTCATTAGATTTTGGAGCTCTAACCATGAATATAGATAGCATTCTATAAAAATGATATACCTCTGATAAGTCTTTTGATTTATTCTTCTTAGGACGTAGTTATAATAATATTCTGATTCAATAACGTACTTCCAAATATTTTATAGTATTTCATACTTCATTTTACACATTTTAATCTTCTAAATAAATGTCTCTTTGAAATTTTCTTATAGTTATTTCTTATAGTAATAACTTTAAAAAAACCTTTAGTACTTCAAAATTAACTATATTAGGAAACTGTCCCATTATTCTTGCCTCCTTTGGGAGCTTTTACATGTAGAATTCATGTGTGTGTGTGTTTAAGTCAGTCACTTCAATTATAAAGAGAGTGTGTAATTAACAAGCAATATAGTCAATAACTAAACAGGTAAATTCTTTATATTTGTTACCACAAGCTGGTGACTTAAGTGTTCTGTGATAAGATCTACCCTTTTATTCCCTGTGCTTTTCTATTTCATTTTTTTCTGCCGTCCTGTATAGTAAGTCATCAACAACAGCTAACTCTCTGCCTATTCATACTGAATCTTACTTTAATAAAGGAAATGGTATCATAATGTTAATAACTTAACACAAGGAATTATCTTACATACTAAGGATAAACACAAAATCTGATTTCACAGAATCCCCAAATTAAAAGATGCTTATAGTTATTGGATCCAGGTTTTTGGTTTTTTGGTTTTTTGATTTTTTATTTGACAGACAATGTTGCATCAGTTTCAGGTATATAACATAGTGATTTGTTTTCTCTATACATTATGCTATACTCACCACAAGTTCAGTCTTTAAAGAAACTTTTACATTTATTTGTTGATTGTCGCAATAAGTGGTTGTGCATCCCCTAGTTGTACATTAAAGTTTAAAATGAAAGAATAGAGCTTTTAAATTTAAAAATTGTTAGTTTTTATTTTCACAGAGATCTAGTTGTCTTAATTTTTTTTCTTGTAATGATGCAGGCAGACCTCTAATTGCCAAAATATGTTCAAGACAAGGAATACGTGTTCCATTCTTTCAAAATACACCTGGCTTGCGACTTGAGTTTGACCATTCACCACTCCTTCCGTCCTTTTTTCTAGCTCCTTCAAGCCCTTAGATCCACACATAAGGGAACACATAGAGGGCAGATGTTGGTATTGACCTTTCATCCTCAGGCTCCTTTCTAAACTGGTTTTCTCTGCTCTTTGCTCTCAGTACATCATCCTTGACTTTCTCTTTCTGTCCTTAGCTATTTCCCTAGTACCTAGAGGCCTGGCTCTTGTTGATGATTATTCTCATTTACTAAAAACTTGTGCCATCTTAGAACCCAATAGTTACTACTCTTCTCCTAAGACTATCTTCAGAACCCTCTGCATCACCTTTATCAGCATCCACATATTATGTACCATGCCTCATATTCTTGTTTTTGCCTCTCATGTGGGTCATTTTCTTGTTGAGCCACACCTGCATGCCTACAGAAACCTAGACTTTTATCGGAGTATCATTTTCATTTTCCTGGCTACCTGAGTAACATGTCTTTCTTAATGCTCAGGTACACCTATCATTTGCTTGTCATCAGAAAGCCTCTCTAACGTCAAAAACCTCACCAGATTTGTTGAGCATATTGGATAGAGTTAAAAACAAGGATAGTTGAGGGTTTTCTCTTTTTTTCCTAATTCTTAAATGTGTTTTTTTTTTTTTATTTTATTTCTAGGAGACAGAGAGAGAGACAGCGTGAGCAGGGGAGGGTCAGAGAGAGGGAGTCACAGACTGAAACAGGCTCCAGGCTCTGAGCTGGCAGTCAGCACAGAGCCCGACGCGGGGCTCGAACCCACGAACCGCGAGATCATGACCTGAGCGAAAGTCGGACGCTTAACCGACTAAGCCACCCAGGCGCCCCTCCTAATTCTTTTACTCAGCATTTGGAATCTAGAAATGTAAATTATCATTTTGGAGATCACTTCTTTTTTCTAGAAAGAAATTGTGCCTCTCTTAGCTGTATGAATATGGAGCAGGTAATGTTTAACCAAAACTACTTTAATTCATCAAGAATATTTAACTATAAACAGTGAAATAAAGAGTTAAGGTTTCAGTTGTCCCTTATTTTCCATTAGTATTAATCTTATAATTGTAAATTAAATGTTGATATAATATTTCATTTGTGTCAGAAAATAAATTAGCATAACATTAATTTTAAAAATATCAATAAATGCAAAGGGGATATTTAGTGAATTTAGCACACTTTTTCTTTTTCCTCTGGGACCATAGTATTAGCTACTCTAAGTTAATGAGCAATTCATTTCTTATTTTATTTAATTATTCTAAAAGTCTGCTCAAAACACACATGCTGGCTTAAAGAATAGGAGAAAGCAATGTTCTTCTCAAAAGGATCAAGAGATAGTTTCCTATACTCAGTGGTCTCTTTAAAATAATTTGTTCAATTAGGATTATAGCCAACTATTTTTTAGTAGTTCACTAAATGTGTATTACTCACACACACATTTAAGGGAGGGTTAATAGTAAAAATGGTTGGAAGAACCTGTCGGTAGGAATGAATGAATTCGTTTCCTAGGGCTCTTCTAACAAAGTACCCAAAACTGGATGGCTTGAATCACAGAAATTTATTTTCTCACTATTCTGAGGCCAGAAGTCCAAGATCAAATTCACTAGCTCCCTACTTCTTCTGAAATTGTGAGGGAAGCATCTGTGTCAGGCCCTAGCTTTTGGTGCTGCATTGGCTTGTGGTAGCATAACATAAAAATTTTACATAGCAGTCTCCCTGTATGTACATTTGTCTCTGTGTTCAAACATACCCCTCTGTTTTTTGAGGACATCAGTTGTACTGGAGTGGGGCCCACATTAATGACCCCATTTTATATTGATGGCATCTTTTTTTAAAAAATTTTTTAATCTTTTATTTCTGAGAGACAGAGAGAGAGAGAGAGTAGGGAAGGATCAGAGAGAGAGATAGACCCAGAATCAGAAACAGGCTCTAGGCTCTGAGCTGGCGGTCAACACAGAGCCTGACGCGGGGCTCGAACCCTCTAACCGTGAGATCATGACCTGAGCCGAAGTCGGACGCTTAACTGACTGAGCCACCCAGGCACCCCTATATTGATGTCATCTTTAAAGACTCTTCTCCAAAAATATAATAAGGTACTGAGGGCTAGGACTCTAATATGTATTTTTGGGGAGACATAATTCAATCTATTACATAAGGAATAGTATGGCTTATTGAAAAATTTTATTAAATTCCTAATGGACTCCATGTCCTATTTCTAAAAATCTTCAAAGAATTTACTTGCTGGTTAAAAAAAAAAAAAGAACAATCAAGGCCCCTGGGTAGCTCAGTAGGTTAAGCATCTGACTCTTGATTTTGGTTCAGGTCATGATCTCAAAGCTTGTGAGTTCAAGCCCCACATCAGGCTTTTCGTCAGTTTGGGATTCTCTCTCCCTCTCTCTCTGTCCCTCTGCTCACTTGTGCATGTGCTCTCTCTCTCTCAAAATAAATAAATAAACTTAAAAAATAGGAATAAGCAATTTTGTTCTCAAAAAGATCAAAAGATAGTTTTGTATACTCAATGGTCTCTTAAAATACATTGTTCAAATGGAATGAGAGCCATTTATATCTTAGATTCTATTATTTTGGACAAAAAAAAAACCCCACCCAATTCTTACGCTGTAAAACATGGGGAATTAGTGGTGACCTATTATTTAAGGTAGCCTATTTTCTATCTTATAAAATCTTTATTTAGTATATAAAACTATTCAGTAAAGTGGGTAAATAAAATTTTCATTTTAGAAGTTTGAAAAATATTTTGGATTTGTTTTGTCCAAAGATGGTAATTTCCAAGTTCTATTTGCTAATTAAAAATAGTGTAATCATTTTTACATTTGCGTGAGAAAAATTCTGAGTGAAATAATATAGATCTGATAGGACTACTCTGAATTGAAGATATTCTCTGTAGGTGAAATGTTGTATTGGGATTGGCTAAAAATGTATGAATGTATATCTTTAAATAACTTTTGAAAACCAATATTCCTATAGCCAATTTCACCTTCATCCTCTCAGTGATATTAAGTGATGTTTTGGCTATGACCATACATGGCTGTCTTGAAAATTAATCAAATTGCCCAAGTCTGCTGATTATTATTTTTTTTTAATGTTTGTTTTTATTTCTGAGAGAGAGAGAGATAGAGACAGCGTGAGCAGGGGAGGGTCAGAGAGAGAGGGAGGTGCAGAATCTGAAGCAGGCTCCAGGCTCTGAACTAGCTTTCAGCACAGAGCCCAGCACGGGGCTGGAACCCATGAACTGCGAGATCATGACCTGAGCTGAAGTCGGCCGCTTAACCAACTGAACCCCCCAGGTGCCCCAAGTCTGCTGATTATTTTGGAAGTTGAGAGAGACAGCATATTTAGAGAGAAGTTACAAAATATAATCTTATGCTAATAATTCTGTTATTATGAAAATATGCCCAATATAAGAGAATATATAGATTTACTTTCTGAATCTGACCTGTCATTTCCTACATGATTTTCCAAAGCACTAATTATATTGTCAAAAGAATCATTTGTCCTAAATATAAACTTTGAAAACATTAATAACATTAGGTTAATGATACTTGACATTTTTTCATAAACGGTCATGAGAGGAAAAAAGAAAGGAGAAAGCTAGATAGTCCTCAAATCATTATTCCTTGAATAATAAAAAAATCAGATATTTCAGAAATTACTAAAAAAGCAACCGCTAGTAAACTGAGGTTTCTGAAGAGAAGGTACGTGTAATTCCCAATTATACCTACGTAGAGTATTTCTTTTCTGAATAGCTAAGAGTGAGAAAATAAATGCATATTATACATAAGTAAATGTATTAATTACATAGCTTGTTTTTACTTTTTAAAAAATTTTATTTATTTTTTGAGAGAGAGCATAAATGAGGGAGGGGCAGAGAGAGAAAGAGACAGAGGATCTGAAGCAGTCTCTGTGCTGAGGGGCTGTCTCTACGAGTCCAATGTGGGACTCCAGCTCACAAACCGGGAAATCATGACCTAAGCTGAAGTCAGAAGCTCAGCCACCAAGCCACCTAGGTGGCCCTTGTTTTTACTTTAAAATATATCCAAGCTTTATATTCATCAGATTGGTTCCAACCATACATTGTCACAGAGGCAAAGAGTCTCTGTGAATCAGGAAATTGTTCTGCATTGACTTTGCCATCAGTGAATCTACACTTACTTTAAAGCATTCAGTCTACTGGAACTTAAATTAGTCATTTCTGAAATGGTAGGGTTTTTTTTTTTTCTGATTTTTCTTTTAAATATATTATTCTATGATTCTGTTTTCTACTTAAACTCAATAGACTAGTAAAATAAATTTATGTATAGGGAACACAAATAAATTATATTTGAGTAGATACATATAGCTTATGTCTGGACTTAGATTTTAGGTAGGTATCCAAGGTAACGCCATTTGTTTTGTGTTCCTGTCTACATGCTTTTGGTCGTGCATGCGTGCTTGTGTATATGTGCGTGTGTTTTCTCGATTAGGATTGTCAGAGCCAGGTCTCCTTTGTTTAATATCTTAAAACCATACAAGAAGCGAAGAGACACTTAATAAATTTGCTCTTTAATTTTCTGATGAACCGTCAGAACTTTGATGTGAATGAGGAAAAAACACTATTCTTTTCTTTAAGTTGTTAAATGGCTGAGAGGAGCTGTGCCGCTAGGTTCTGAGAAGCCTGGGGTTCTCTAAACAGTAGAGTTCCAGAATGTGGAAGGTGAGCGAGAGCACTGCTGTGTGTGAAAACACCCTGTTCTTCCCATTCCTCAGAGATAAGACTGAGAAGGTTCCGAAGCAGGTGACTTGAATACCCTCTCCCGTGACTCCAAATTCCCCATAGATGCCAATCCATTCTTTTGCAATGATTGCTTTGTATTTTCTGAAGATGTGTGAAGAAATAGAGACTTGCCCTAAGAGCTTTGTTTGTTCCTATTTGCTTTTTGTTCCGTCGGATGCACTAGTATTTTGAAAGTCATAGAGAACATTAACAGAGATTAACTATAGATTTACATACTTGGAGAGCAAGGCTGCTTAATAAAATAAATCCATTTGTTTTTTGACAAAATTTTAATTTGTCTAGCCAAGAAAGAAAAATACAACATAAAGAATTTTTACTTTAATCCTAAATTGTGGCCACACAGCTAATTAAATGTTAATGTATGCTTATCTTCCTTAGATTTTTTTTCTTACTTCTAACATGTCAGGTTTTTTTTTTAGAGAATTGAACAAAATGATTTTTTTCTTCCATTCAGCAAATTAGGATGGAGCAAAAGTCAGTCCTGTGAAGCTAGTAAGGAGATTCTGTTTCAGATGAGACTCTTTTGTCATGAACATAATAGGAAAATAGTGGCTAGTACATCTGACTCGTTCAATGTCTGCTTTAATTATCACACATTTTATGTGACTATGAGGATTGCTATCGATTCTCTAAAAGGCTGAAATAAATTACTTGGCTCCACTGTAGACCACGTTAACCTCAGAAAATGCATGTGTCCAAAATTAGGACCAATACTTTCCAGAGAATAAAATCAAAGACCTTGAGAGTTCATCTGATCCATCATCCTATGTTCAGTAAAGGTTGATCATCCAGTTGCTTCCAAAAAGTCTTTAGGGACAGAATTTTTCTGCATTAAGTGGTTGTTCTAATTATGAAAGATGCTTGTACATGCCAAACATAATCACAATTGAACTTCAAATATCATATAAAAACCCAGGAAAACACACCAGTTTAGAAATATTCATTACATTGAATATTTTTATAAAGCCAGAACCAGAAATTTTAATTATTTTTGTTTTTGTTTTTTTTTCTTGTTATTCCCATTGCTCTTGTTGTGGTTGGTTGATATTTTCCATAACTCTACATAAGTATATGCTTTAGCATTTCCCCAGTAAAAATAGCTTTTTAACCTAAGACTTACCCCCCCTTCTATGAAATACAAACTATGCCATGATATCTTGCTCATATAGTCTTCCCAATACCTCTGACAGTGGCCAGCAAGTGCGTTGTACAATGGCAGGTTGAAAATCCATTTGATCAATAGGGATGTGTTCTGAAATATCCTTTCCCCAACTCAGAACACATTGTTTCCATTTTCATAATCCATTTAAGATTCTTATCTTTGTTACTTACATGATGTCTATCAGTGCATTCATAACTTAGACATTGGTTTGCATAGACTTGTGCTTTCCTCCAGCCCCTGGCCTGGTTTTTTTCCCTTTCTCTTCCCAAGTTTCAATCAGTGATACATTCTAATGGCCATACATGGTCTAAACCAATTGATAACCTTAAACAAATTTTCTCTGTTATTTATATTAGTGTCCTAAACTTGTGCGTTCCAGTCTCACACTCATCTCTTTGATGAAGTTACTAAACACCTTATCTCTGCTAAGCCCTAACCTGGGCCTCAATTCTTCCTTAAGATGAACTATTTAGACCTATGATGATATTTTAATGTTCAAACCTTCTTTGACAATTACATTTATACTTTTTTATTTGAGAGAAAGAGAAAGAGAGCTCATGAGTGGGGTTGAGGGGCAGGTAGGTGGAGAGAGAGAGAGAGAGGGAGGGAGGGAGAGAGAATCTTAAGCAGGTTCCACCCTCAGTATGGAGCTTGATGTGAGGTTTGATCCCATGAGCCTGGGATCATGACCTGAGCTGAAATCAAGAGTTGGACACTCAACCAGCTGAGCCACCCGGGTTCCCCAATACTTACATTTAATATTCTGTATTATGTTTCAAATGTTGATTGTATTGTGCCATGTATTTTTCAAAGTGATTTACCTGTGTAAGTTATATCTCCTTAGTGACAAAGAAAACTCGTTGACTATTGAAATTTTCCCACATAGGGTCTCCTGGGTGGCTCAGTCAGTTAAGCATCCAACTTCAACTCAGGTCATGAACTTATAGTCCGTGGGTTCGAGCCCTGCGTCAAGCTCTGTGCTGACAGCTCAGAGCCTGGAGCCTGCTTCAGATTCTTTGTCTCCCTCTCTCTCTGTCCCTCCCCCACTCACTCTCTGTCTCTCTCAAGATAAAATAAAGACATAAAAACAATTTTAAAAAAGGAAAATTTCCCATATAATTGTATATGTGACCTCCTGTTCCTTGATTCCTAGCACAGTTCAAAAAACAGAATACGTTCAATCAATGTTGAATTATTAGTCTCTCCAGTTAATACATCAGCAGATATTTACTTGGTTCCTTGTCTGCCTAATACTGTTTTTCTTTTCCTGCTTAATTATAATAAAAATAAATCCTTTAGAGACTCATTTTTTTTTAAGCTGACAAAGATTGAGGTGGGTCTTACTGTGGAAAATCAGATGCGTATTTTGTTTGCTTGTCCTTTTAAACTAGGGACAACTTAGGTCATTGAGAACAAGGAGAAGCACCAAATTAGAATCTCGTAGGGAAAGCTTTGGTCCTAGCATTAGAATTTCTAACCACAAATGCCAAATTTGGTAGCAAAAGACACTAATTGAGGTACTGTTCCCAGAGCCAGAGGGTTGAGAGCCACAGGGTGGAAGCAAAACAAATGTAATTGGGGCATGTGTATGAAATAGTGTCCAGGTGGAGCATGAATGTTCCAAAATGATTTCAACAATAATTAGAGTCAATAGTTTCCACAAAAATCACGTTTGGAAATCTGGATCATGTATTGAGATTGTGTACATAGACACGAATTAGCTGAATGACTCCAGAATCCATAGCTCATCTCTTGTAGCAGCCAGTCCCTGGTAGCGTTCTGCTGAATGCAGTGCTTCGTATTTGTTCTGTAGGGTTTAATTACTGCACAAGATGGACTGTGCTCCCATAGGAGAAGTGCATTCCACAGCAGTTTTGGTTTTTGTTTTTTTTTTCTTTGGATCCTTACATGATGAGTCATCCCAGAGAAACTCCATGCTTCTAGATGGCAGAGCACTTCCAGAGCTGCTTTAAAGAAAGGTGTTAGATAAATCCAAGTCATCGATGTTAGCTGATGCTATATTCCGGTGTTCTAAGGCTGTGGAGGGACACAGAGTAGTAAAAGCCATTTATTCCGCAGTGTAGTCTGAAAATTTTGAAAGTTCATTTATGACAATACCTAATACAGTATCAGCTAAATGTTTATTAAATATCCTGGTTATTAGTTTTTCCTGTTATTTCTGAAGCATTTACTTGGAAAAAAATGTAAATCTTCTCTTATTTAGTGTGTAAAATGCTTTAGGAAGTAAATATCTTTTCCTGAAATTTGATTTACATTCTAAATTTTGAGATAAAGCTAATTGAAATAAGTCAACCACATAAATCAAATTAACTTGAAATTCAAATCTGATTTTTTAAAAATCTCAGGGTAAACAAAGGATAACTTCACATGCATAATGAGGTAAAGGATTAAGACAGCCATTTAGTTAATTCAAGCTAAAAATCTCCTTTCCTGTAACTTCAATGAATATTTTAAGCAAAAGTACTAGAGTCTAAATTATCTGGAAAGCTGCCTTAGCTTTTCATGGAATTTCTTCATGGACATAAACACTGACAATATTACTTTTCTAAAAAGATTCATAATTTACATTTTAGTATTTGTCACACACCATTAACTTTACAGACTCCTATTTCCAACCTTCCATTAATTAAAATAGTCCTTCTAGACAGAGGGATTAATGGTTATTTTTAAAGTAAGGATACCCACCTCATAATTACAGGTCGTAAATGTGATCCTTAAGCTATAGCAATTTTTAAGCATTATCAAGTTAATTTCAGACATGGCATTTTTGGAGGAGTTTGGCTTTTAGTCTCTTCATTAATGCTTCTGTATTTAAGGAATATTCTCTGCAAACAAAGAGTATAGATGAGCAAAGGCCAGGGTTACGGCTACCTAACTCTCTTGTTTTTCGCTGTTTTAAAGTAGACATTTATCACAAGGCCAACTTTAATTAGCATATTGTTCTTAGGTTATTTTATTGATATAATGCAACGAATTTAAAATCAGTTTGTATCAGAATCATCTGTGATATTTTAAAGAAATGTCCACCTCAGATTCCCCCTGTAGCCCTACTGAACCTGACCAAATCTGTGGTAAAGTGAGTCTCAGGTATCTTTGTTTTACAGTCTCCCGGATGAGCCTGATGGACAGTAGAGGTGAGGAGCCCTGCCAGAGCTCATGAGAGGCTGGCCAATCTAAAAGAACTCATAGTTAGACTAAACTTGAAAGTACTTTGGAGTATTTACTTCAGAAAATATTCAAAGTTTTTTAGCAATCTTTATAGCAATTATTGTTAGCTTAATTGCCAGTGAGAGTACTTACCCTTTATACTTTTTATCTCTAGTCTGAACTTATTTTTTAATTTTTATTTCAGAGAAAGAGAGCATGCACATGAGGGGGAGGGGAGGAGAGGTGATGGGGGAGGGGGGGAGGNTACTCAGCTCAGATCCCAACACAGGGCTTGATCCCATGATCCTGGGATCATGACCCGAGCGAAAGTCAAGAGTCCGATGCTCACCTGACTGAGTCACCCAGGCGCCCCTCTATTCTGAGTTGAAAAAATACAAATATCACACAGAAATGGTATTGTTGTAGAATACAAAACTAGTTAGAGATGAATTGTAGCTAGAAATGACTTTGAAGTTCTCCTAGGTGATTGGGGACAAATTAGCAGTGCCTAAGGATGTATCAAAATAACCGATTTTACGAATTTTGCTTCTTTTGGGACAAAGAAACCCAAAAGACACCAAGAGATCTCATCTATTCCTAATGCCTGGAAAATATAAAGCACATATATCTAAGAAGAGAAAAGAAAATTCTGGCCTTTTAAAGACAGAATAATGAATACCCTAGCAAAGAGGAAATGATCACAGGGAAAGTGATTTTTAAAAGTTAATGTATTTTGTGAATCTACTGAGAGATTGCATTTTCTTTTTAATTTGAAGGGCAGAAATGTTGACTAACTATTTTCTCCAGATTGTATCAACTGTTAAGAAGATAGCCACACCCTTAGCAGAATCTATTTCCTCCCTGGCAAAGCAAGAAGAGGCTACTACTGATTCTAACAAATATGTTTCAGGAAGCACAGAGTTGCATTTAGGCTGACATGGGCAATGTTGCTCTGTGCCTCAGAACGCGATGCCTTCTTAGCCCTTTCGCTGATGTCCAGGCAAAGTGCAGGGAACAGTTAACTCTCTTTTACAACCGGCCAAAGAAAGACGTTTACACTTGCCTCCAGTCTCTGTCCCTTTCTGTCTTTTTCTCTCCCTTCTTATTTTTCAACACCTTGTTCAATGCTCTTCACTTCAAGGCAGATCCCTTGACCTAAGTAGATTACTGGAAATGCATGAAGGACACAGCCAGCTCGCCGTGCTTTTCAAGGAAGAGATTTGGCTCCAAATAGGACACTAAGCTTTTCAGCCTTCTGCTTATTTACCTAGTCAGCAGGATGCAGTGTCTCTGGGTGCTTAGTGGACTCCTGGGGAATCAGAGGAGAAACAAAAGCAGAAGTGGCAGCCGCTGCAAATGTGGGAGTCTATGCCATTAAAGGAAGCAGTTGCTAATAAGGGCCTGTGAGACCTAGGTTTCCTTGGTTTCCATGACAGTTATTAGGTACCATAGAAATTGAATTGTCTCCCACAATGCTCTTAGGGGAGAGGGGGTGCTCCAGTGACAAAGCAGTGCAGTTATGACTTGCAGTAAATCGTCCTTTTGAGAATGCAACACTCCCCAGATTCTTTGCTCTTGCATTTCTTTTAAACTCCCTTTCAGTGTGCTTGACATTTTGGCCAGAGACCCTGGCTTCTGCTGCACAGTGTCTCAAACAGTATTTTTTCCCCCTTTTTGTTTAGAACTGAGCTTGGCAAAGCCAGGATATGAACAATTGTGCAGGTGGGCTACTCAGGGCGAGTGAAGAGATAAGGCGTCCAATCAGGGACAGGAGTCGTGCAGCCTTGCCAGTATGCCCCTCCACCAGATTTCCGTAATCCCAGCCCGGGAGACTGCCAGCAATGGGAGAAGTTCAGTGGGCAGAAACAAAGAGAAGAACAAGGAAGTCGAGGTAAGAGGAGGTTTGATTTGATAAAACAGGACAGCCAAAGCCAACTGTAGCCAGGGCTGTTCTTGGCGCCACAGGATGTGGCGAAGGCTTGAGTGCAGCTGGCTCCCGCTCTCAATGCAAACAAGTAGCCTGCAAGAGGATCCTTGCTAACTCACAGGGACACAGTAAATGTGACCTCTGTTTTCTGAAGAGAGAAAGGAACCAAATCCATAAGGACACTTGGCTTGTGGCTCGACAGATAGAAACTTCTGCCTCTTTTTCTAGACATCCGCAGAGTCGCTTTGGACTTCCATGGCTCATGGGGCACAGCCCAGCTGTCCTGAGGGGCTGTGGACATTGCTGTCATCCACTTTCAGCCCCCCGGGGCTGCTGGTGTTTGCTAATTTTGCTTACTGCCCACGAAACTAGAATGTGTGAAAATAACTTTCTTACCCAAGTGACAGAGAAGCCAAAGATATGCCAGCTGTGTCCCTGAACACATAGCACTAATTAGGATGACGTTGCTCTCTGCCATACGATCTATTGCTCTCTCTATTCATTCAGAATGTATATGTTTATATTCCTTTTATTTGATATCTGTTTCATTTGCATTTTCCTTCACAAGAAAAGCATTATTTGAAACATACACAGGCTAGAGAAATAGATTATTCAAGTTATCCCGTGTAGGCTTTATTTGCAGTGAAATTTAGCTGCTGTTGTTCTCACAAACCGCTTGAAAGATCAGATGCTGAGAACT
Source organism: Crocuta crocuta (assembly GCF_008692635.1). Lineage (NCBI taxonomy): Eukaryota > Metazoa > Chordata > Mammalia > Carnivora > Hyaenidae > Crocuta > Crocuta crocuta. The sequence continues at coordinate 1,968,686 of NW_027527957.1, forward strand.
TATTTCAAAGCTTTTTAAGAAAGAGATTGAGCAGGCTCCAGGATTTGGGTGAAAATATTATAAATGTTGTTTTTCCCTAAAAGGGACCTGGAGACAGGACGCCAGAAACTATAGCCCTCTTTTTTCTTTAACATAACTGTTGTCTAGACCTCAGGTCTTATGAATTGTGTAGGAAATGGTCTTTCCCCACCTCCAATTCTGTCAGTCTTTTTTTTTTTTTTCTCAAGAATATGTGGTAAGGACAGAAGGCAGTGAAATAAAATCAAAACAAACAAAGCAAACAGGAGTGAAGTGTTGAGAAGTGCCTTAGAGGAAGAGATTAATAAACTCAAATGAGACATTTATAGCCTCTTTCTACTTTGTTTGAACTGATTTTGAAAATGTCGTTGAACAGCAGTGCAATCTTGATGTGGCTAGAATTTGTACAAAACTTCAAGAGTTGGTCCAATTTAGCGTGAGAAATACTTCTCCTTTATTTTAGTAATTTCCCTGTTCACAGGCACATTGGGTATTTCTAGAGTTTCTGAGAGTGAAATATGCTTGTAAAGTGAGTAAATTTATTAGCTTAGTATTAATTGGAAATATTCTCTATAAAATGGTTCCTTCTTTTGACTTGGTAATGTGATTATTAAAGCATCAAAGAGCTGTATGTCAAGTTTACTGGTGTGGGGTGTAGAGTGAGGGGCACTGATCAATTGTGAAAATGGATATGGAAATGCTCAAAGCAAGATTTATAAAAGTTATGTATTACTCATTATCTGAGTTCTTTGGTAGAATTTAAGATAGTTTTCAAGGAAACTTCATATGGAAACATTAGGTGGTAATTTTGTTTGATATCCCGAATGATCAGTCTCTGAACGATATCTGCAAGTGAAAATACGGATTCAGTTCCATGGGTTACCCTCCCCCATCCCTGTCCCACCCTTCACATTACGTCACCACCAGAACTCTCCTGCTGCTAATGTCTGTCTGGCTGTGAATCAGAGAAAGCTGGATGGCTTACATCACTTTTGAAAAATATCAAACAAATTTGGTTCTTGGCCTGTTAGAAATAATAATGAAATTATTCAACCTCAAAAATAGCTGGAATCTTTATCCAGATACTAATGTTAAGCCACATCTTCAGATATCCTCACAAATCTTTTAAAGAAGTATCCATTAGGAACAGCTGCATTTCTTTTGATGGCAAACATACTTTATTATGTCACAGTGTGAGTCAGTGGGCATTCTTTAGGGAAAATAGTTAATTATGAAGGGGGAAAAAAGGAACTTCCCAACCTACATATTACTTTAAAAAGAGACATAATTCTGAGTATCAGAAAGGGAGGCACTTTTCAGGTTTCAAATACATCTTGGTTTTCTGTAGGATAGAGTTAGAGGTTTCTCTGTAAGAGTATGCTTGAAACATGTTGTTAAACCTTATAGGTCATTAAATTGCTAAATACATTGTCCAAAAATTATAAATTGCAATTAAAGTGGATAGACTACAGAGAATATATTCTGTGTGTTGGAAAGTAAGAAGAATCTATTCCGTACAATATTTTCTGTAATTTCAAGTGTTGATTCTCTCTAAAGGAAGTTAAAACATCTTGTGTGCAAAATGAACATTTTCTAATTGTTGAATAAATGAGACGGATCCTTCTTTGAAGCTTCGTTAATGCATTTTGCTTATCTTAGAGTTATCAAAGTCATACATGGGTACATGAGGAAAACAATCTAATTTCAGAAGTAAGAATTTAGTAATTCAGAGGCACTTGGGTGGCTCAGTCCATTATGTGTCCGACTCTTGATTTAGGCTCAGGTCATGATCTTGTGGTTAGTGATTTTGAGCCCCACATTGGGCTCTGTGCTGTTAGCACAGAGCTTGCTTCAGGTCTCTGTCTCCCTCTCTCTCTGCCCCTCTCCCACTTGTGAGCACACACACTCTCTCTCTCAAAATAAATAAAGAAACTTTAAAAAAAAGAAAAAGAAAGAATTTGCTAAGTCAAATGTGAGCCAGTTTAATTTGTTCCATTAGAAATTTAGAATCTCTTGAATATACAAGTTTATCAACTTCACATCTAGTTTTTTCTTTCATTTTAAGATATATAAAGACAAAAGGAACAATTTCTTAACTGTTATTGTAATATAGAAGATTCAAGCTATAAGAAATAATTCACAGATGAAGATTCTTTTTAAGTTATAAATCTAACTCTAGGCATTATAATCAGTATATATGTTGACATATTTCATGTGGCATAGCACTGTAACTACTCATCTATTTGGTTAACAACCCCAGAAGTACAAAAATCAAAATAACATACTACATCCATTTTGGATATAGATGGCATTAATATTTAAGGGAAGGGGAAGGCTGCAGACTTATCTTCCAGACATATCAGCTCTGGAGGTCATTTGGACAATTAAAAGGGAGTGCCTCCAATGTGCATTCCAGAGACGTTTTATTAGCACAACCAGAGATGATCAGTCGCTTATGAAGTGATAGATGAATCAAAGTAATACAAGATTTATAGATAATTCAGTTGGTCAAATTTATTAGCTTATACCTGTGGCTAGATATAGATATAGATATATAGAGATGGAATGCAAGGTATATAAAGAGAGTGCAAGCTCCAAGAAAGTTCTGGAAAGGAAATTAGTAATCAGATTTAACTTCATAGCATGGAATCAATGAGGGAAATTCAAAGGTTTGGCGTGGGGTTAGTTCATTTACATCTTCAAAAAACCACGACCTTGAGAAAGCCATAGTGGAGAGCCCTCTCTAAAGAGCTTGGTCACTCCACATCTCTCCAGCTCCCTCTTTCTCTAGTTGAGTGCAAAGACTGATCAGTCTAGTTTCCTGAAATCTCATTTGCCTAATTTTGTAAGTGGGCCACTTTGTTCCTGTTAATCCACTTTTCCCATCTTTTTAGATGCGTTAACACCACTTCTTGGGCTGCAGTTAATTCACCTTAGGGATTTGGGCGTATACGACATCTGTCTCTTACCAGGGTAATCAAATTCTTAGATCTTTAGGGGTAACCTAATTCCATACTGTATGACTGGAAATTATGATGATTGTGTAAATTCCCACATTGAGTTAACTAGCATGTATTTTTATAATTATTTAGGATTTATACGCAAATGTCACTAAGGCCCCTGAATTTCACATGTAGAAGTAAGCCAGGGATCACACCAAGGGTGTTCTTGTCACTGCATTGCGTGCTGCCACGCACTCCCATCAGCACAATCTGTACCTCAGCTGACAAGAGTTTCCTAAGAGGAGAAAAGAGGCCATGAATGCTTTTCTTCTAATCCTTTCTGACTCACAAACTGGCCATGCAGGACAACCATGCTTTAGGTTTGTGGGGAAAAAGCAAAAACACCCTTTGATTATGTGTACATTTTTCTTTACTTATTTCATGATATCGATGTTTTTCTTCAATTTTTCCTTTCCTTTTAGAGTATATTTTTTAAAGAATGTTTACCTCTCCTTCCTCTTTCCTAAGATGTCCCTTTCAAGATCTTCTAGTTGTCTTTCCAGCGACAGCCCTCTGGGCCGCCGTTCCTTCCTCAAAGTAGCTGCTGTTCTGGCTTCATGAACTTGAGTGAATTGAAAACAATATGGCTTTTTGATATACATTCTTCATTCTGAACATAGTAGATAATTGTTATTTATCTGGTGGATAGACTTATTAATTCTGTTTTTAGTAGGAAATCGTGGAAGTTAAATACCATAGTTAATCTCAGGGCCAGAGACTATTTGAGAAATCTAATTTCACACTTTATGTGTTTCTTTGTAATTAAGGTACCATAACCCTTTTGCATTCTGTAAGCAAAGCTTTTAGAATCAAAGGATTCCAGAATCAGTAAGTCTCTTAAAAATTCTATATCTTAATGCCAAAAAGGAAACCAATAGAGAATAAATAACTCGCCAATATTGCATGCCTCGTTAGATATAAAATTGGTACAAAAATACAGGCTTTCTGACTGCCAGTTTACTGTCCTTTCTGTTATTACTGCATTTGGTGATTTGTTTTTCAAGGCATAAAATTACAGTACCAAAGATTAAAAGAGTTCATATAATCCCCAAAGCTGCTAACCTCTGAATGGGGGAGTGTGGAGTTTTTGTTGTTACATTTATTTGCCCGTGACACATAAGGTCAGATGGGATATAAAATGGACCATTTTACAGAATATAACTAGAGTTCATTTCATCAAAATTTAGAAAATAAAATAATAATGGGCAGAATAGTTTAGTAGGAGGACACCGGGACTGAGATTCAGCATACATGAAATGGAGACCTGAATTGCTTCTTAGCCTTTTGGCTAAGATCAATTGTAGTATGAAATAGAGCCCTGGCTTCACCAAAACCTTTTAAATTTTGCAAGTCATTAAGTCTCTTTAGCTGGTCCCCTGGAGAAAAAGTACATTTACTAGTAAATGTAGAAAAAAGTAGATTCCATTAAAAAGAAAAGATTATTTTCTTCTGTTATTCCTTTAATATAATCATCCAATCACTCACCACTCTGGGCACATAAAGACCATGTTTGTCTTCAAAGGTGTATTTGGCTCAGGAGGATAGGACTGAGTACTGAGGACTCACCCTTAGTGGATACCTGTTATCTCTGCTATGCATCGTCCATTTTTCCCTCTGGTAACAGTGCTCAGAGAACTAGCCCTGTCCTTTCTCAGCCACATGATTCAGGCTGGATCTTAATTGCCTTAAACAAGTCAGTATATCATAATATTCTGTCATAATAATTGGTTCAGGAATAGATTTATAACTCTATCAGAATCAATGACACACATAGATTCTTTAGAGGACTTTTGGAGAGAGAAGACTTATTCTTCTGGAAAACCTCTTGAATAGACTTACTGTCTTCTTATGGATGATTTGTATGAGAGCATGAGTTCGAGCACTGAATATTGTGAGGGAAAAGGTTGGAGCTCAAGGCTGATCAGAGATACTACTGATACTAAAGCAGACTCGAAAGTAGGCAGGACAGAGAAAGAAAGAAAAGCTAGGTTCTGAGTGATAAATGGATGAGCCACTGGGTTAGTCCTTGTTTTAAACCAACCTTTTTTCAAAACCAGGCAACTTTCCAATGAAGTGATTCAATTTCTTTACAGTTTTGGTTGGATGTTATAATAGGTTGCTAAACAGTTCTTTGCCAAAGGGTAGTTACAATAGTTTTCTTGTGTAGCAACTGACTTCTGAGCTTGGAAATAGCTGAGATCCAGGAAAAGTAATCTGAAATATTAATTTATGAATAAACTGTGCACATTTACCCAGAATGTCCTGTATTAACCAAACAAAATACATCTTTAGCAGATATGAATCTGACACTTTAGGGAGCATGCCAGGAGGGAAAAAGGCTAATTCTCTTTTCTTCAGAAGAGTACTTTCCAACTTCTGAATCTCGAATGAATATTAGAGTCCCACTTGCTTATAGTGGGTTCCATTGAGTATACTAATTATATTGAAGTAGTTTTATATAATGAAAACTGGGAAATTTCCATATTATTATTTTCTTTCAGCAATGAAATTACCATAATGCACATTAATTTTTCTTGTTTAAAACAGATGTTGTGGGTAATTGCATTAATACGTAAGACTGAATAACACATTTTATTGACAATTAAAACAGCAATTGCTGGTATACCTGGAACAGTATTTTAATTTTTGAAAAATTTTTAGTTATTTATTTATTTTTTTTACTTTGAGTATAGTTGGCACCCATTGTTACATTAGTTTGAGGTATACAACATAGTGATTCAACATGCTGTACGTTATGGTATGCTCATCATGACTGTAACTACCATCCGTTGGCACACAACTTGATTATAGGATCATTGACTGTATTCCCTATGCTGTGCCTTTTATTCTTATGACATAGTCATTCCATAATTGGAAGTCTATACCTCCCACTCCCCTTCACCTATTTTGCATATCCACTCTCCCGCATGCCCCCAGCCCCGCCTCTGACAACCATCAGTTTGGTCTCTGAATTTACAGATTTGTTTCTGCTTTTGGTTTGTTTGTTTATTAATTTGTTAGGCAGGTTGATTGTTNATTTAAAAAAATATATTATGAATTCCTGGCTGGTTGAATGAGACTCAGTGTGATCATTGGATCTGAGAGATTATTGATCGAAAATCTTGATATGGAGGTGTCTTGGACCACGGGAGGAGTAGGTGAAGCTACACATGTTTAAGCAGGATTTTTAGAATTTGCTGATTTGCCAACATTTAACTCAATTTTTTTTTGCAGCACTGACAGTGCCTACTTGGGTTTAGAATCCCTTAATTTGAGGTACTGCTTAAGGGAAGTGATAGCAGTCTGAGAGTTGCTTTCCCCCAGCTCATGCCTGCGAATATCACCCAGAGCCACTTGGAGCAGCCTTCATAACCTCCAGGTAAAGATGAGAAATGACATCTATTCAATACTCATTCTCTTTCCTGTCCCTGCAACTCTGTTAAATAATTGAAATAGGCATGACATGAGGGTAGAGCTGGTGATAGGACTTTGCTCTTAAAAGAATGACAAGGAGATTGAAGAAAAGGACAGTGTTCTGGGGTGCTGGGTGACTGACTTGGGCTTTCAGCCTCTCAATTTTCCCAATGATCATTCCGTTCATCAAACCTTGCGAATCTGGATAAGGAAGGTGAAGAAAACAATTGCAGAGGGATCTCTTCCCCCAGCCACTGCCAAAATATACAGTACACATCCTTTCATACAAAGAACACTTTGAATTCTTTAGAATTTGTATTTTTGATGTCACCATCAGAGAGTTTCTTAGGGGGGAAATTATGGCACCAGTAAACCATTGCACATGTGATGATGCTGCAGGGCACAGAAGATGAAGCTCATGTTAAAAAGATACTTGATAGGTGAGCCTGCAGCTGTATGTTCTCACAAATGATCACATTCTTTACGTATAGTAATTCTTCCCACCTGTTAACCTAAACATGTTCACTCCTAAAGAAGTTCCATAGAGCAGTGTATAGCTATGAATGCTTACCGTGTGAAAGTTACATGCTTAAGTGGTATAGACTTAGGTCCGTGACCCAGTTTTGCTTTCCAGTTTTTTTCAAAATTTTCATGAGATTATAAAATATGGTAGAGATGTGTTAAATCTTACAAAGCTTTAGAAATTCAAATTCTAGCAATATGTTTTATTTTAATCTGAAACTAATTTTATATGACCATTTACTCTGAAACCACTCCTTTAGTTCATTCAGGTTTTGGAGGAAGTGATTTCTGCACACAGTTGGCAAGTTACACACTGAAGGATTCACCTGTGATTGTTGGTGTTAACCGTCTAACTCGGGCATTTTGTTTGGGGTCAATGGAAGTATAATAGAAACTTTATGCCTTAGAATCAGAAGGAAACTCTTGCTTATTACGTGATACTGCCTATGTTGAGAGCAGAGTGAGGTAGTTAAGAGCATGTTGGGTTCAAATTTGTGCCTTGCAACTTCGTAGCTGTGGGACCTTGGTGAGATTACTTGACATCTGTGTCTGAATCCCCTTATGTGTAAAATAGTGACAAATATGAAGACTGCCTTATAGAGCAATGAGAATTAAGTTAATATTTCTAAAATGCAAGGAAGATTCACTGAAGCAAAATAAACACCAGTAAGTGCTTGATAAATAAAAGTGCTAAAGAAATCAATTCCCTATGTTCACTATATTTTTCATCAATATATTTTATTATTCATAGTGAACATGACTCATTAATTAGTACTTTCCATTAATGATGATGTGATGAGGAAATATGTAAGTTGCATGGCATCATAGATGGAGCCTATTATAATAATAATGATTTTCAAAATAGAAAGCAAATTCATTGCTATTTGAAGTGTGCCAATTCTCTGACTCTACTTGTACAGACCATGTCTGGTTTCCTTAGATAAACAAAACCCAACCTTATGACATTTCCTTGCTACCTTAACCTCAGTCTCATAGCTGCTGGACCGAGGATTCTCTAGAGCCAAGAATTTGTAGAACACCTGCTCTCCATGTGAATTTTTACTTCTGTACTATGCACATAGTGCCAGGTGTTCTCTATTTATGCTAATATTTTTCAACATTTCATGGGTTTTTAAAATTGATTATTGTAGGTATCTGTTATTTTGATAATTCATTGTACTTCATCTTCATTATGATAACACTCTTAATTGCCTTTTGTGTTACCACTTCTTTAGCTGTTAGAAAGAACAGGTCATGCTGGGAAGAACTAAAATAACCATGATGTTGAATGGGAAAGTTGTTAAAAGTTTACATGTATAGGATAGCTTTGTGAATATTTGAGTACTTAGGAAAATATTATTTTTTTTTTCTAAATCATGGTGACATTTAACAAAATAACATCATGCTGAATGGCTTTTAAATGCTCTTCAATTGTACAGTGACAACTTTTTATTACAGCTGTTGAACTTAAAGATACTGGCCTGGTTCAATTCTCCATGAATTGTTCTGTGAAAAGTTTTTTTTTTTTTTCCCTTCTGATACTCTTTGAGAANCACACACACACACTCATATATTTATTGCCATCATTATTAATCTAGTTACTAATTAATCTAGTTACATATACTATAACTTTTCATTTTAGTTCACGGCTTATCTATGAGATCATATTTTAGTTGCTATTTTCATGTAATGAATTGCCCCCAAACTTAATGGGTAAAGCAACCATTTTATAATGTTCATGAATTCTGTGGTCAGGAATCTGACAGTATATAGAAAGATGGCTTACTGTTTGCGGCTGTGACTCCAAGTGTGTAACTCTGGGCTGGCTCCAAACTAAGGACTGGGATTTTCTGAAAGTTCATTCACTCAGATGTTGGGCACCTGAATTGGGATGATCAGATGACTAGGACTGCCATCTGAATAAATTACATCTTCTTGTGTCATTGCATCCTCACAGTATGGTCCCACAGGGTACCATGAATTCTTATATGGAAACAAGGGTTCTGAGTGTGATTTTTCCAACAAACAAATGAGAAACTGCATTGCTTTTTGTGACCCAGCATCACTTTAGGCAGTAACATGTTAATGTATTTTGAGAGAGAGAGAGTGAGCAGGAGAGGTTGCAGAGAGAGGGAGAGAGAGAATCCCAAGCAGGCTCTGCACTGTTAGCACGGAGCATGCTACGGGGATTGAATCCATGAACCATGAGATCATAACCTGAGCAAAACCAAGAGTCAGAAGCTCAAGCAACTGAGCCACCGAGGCGCCTCTAAACAGTAGTCATTTAGTCAGGGAGGCTGCTCATATTTGTACCCAGATTCAAGGGCAGTGGCTATCGATCCCACCTTTTTGCTTTTTTTTAAATTGATGTATCATTGCCATTATATTAGCTTCAGGTGTACAACATAATGACTTACTATTTGTTTATATTGTGGTATTATCACCAATCAACACATTAAGTTTAGTTACCATCAGTCACCATACGCAGTTACAAAATATTTTTTATTTATTTAATTTATTTTTAAAAGATTTTTTAAAGTTTATTTATTTTGGGAGGGGGAAGGGGCAGAAAGAGGAGAGAGAGAGAATCCCAAGCAGGCTCCGCACTGCCAGTATGGAGCCCAATGTGAGGCTCAAACTCATGAACCATGAGATCATGACCTAAGCTGAAACTGAGTTGGACACTTAACCGACTGAGCCAGCCAGGTATCCCCAAAATGTTTTTTATTAATATGATAAGGTTTACTCTCCATGCAACTTTTAAATACACAATATAGTCATCATGCCATCCGTTGCATCCTCATGACTTATGTATGTATGTATGTGTGTATGTATATATGTATTTAATAACTGCAAGTTTGTGCCTTTTGACTCCCTTAACTCCTATGCCCACTCAACTGCTGCTACCTGTCTCTGGAAACCACCAGTCTGTTTTCCGTATCTGTGTATTTATTTATATATGTGTCTGTATACACATATATCATACATATGTATACATATCTACATATGTTGTACATATAAGTGGAATCATGGAGTATTTGTCTTTCCCTGTCTGACTTATTTCACTTAATATAATGGCTTCAAGGTCTGTTCGTGTTGTTACAAATGGCAGGATTTCATTCTTTTTTATGCTAAATAATATTCCTCTGTGTGTGTGTGTATGTGTGTGTGCGTGTGTTGTGGGCATGTGTATTACATTTTTTTATTTGTCTACAAGTGGACACTTAAGTTGTTTCCATATCTTGTCGATTGTAAATAAGGCTGAAATGAACATGGGGGTGCATATATCTTTTAGAGTTAGTGATTATCTTCAGATAAATACCCAGAAGTAGTATTGCTGGATCATTTGGTAGTTCTCTTGTTAATTTCCTTTTTTGAAAATTTTTTAATGTTTTATTTATTTCTGAGAGAGAGAGACAGCGTGAGCAGAGGAGGGTCAGAGAGAGAGGGAAACACAGAATCTGAAACAGGCTCCAGGCTCCGAGCTGGCAGTCAGCAAGAGCATGACGCGGGGCTCAAACCCACGAACTGGGAGATAATGACCTGAGCCGAAGTCAAATGTTTAACCGACTGAGCCACCCAGGTGCCCCTTTCTTGTTAATTTCTTGAGGAACCTCCATACTGTCTTCTTTAATGGCTGCACCAGTTTACATTCCTACCAACATAGCGTAATGGCTTTCTTTTCTCCGCATCCTTATGAACACTCCTTATTTCTTGTCTTTTTGATAATAGTCATACTGACACGTGAGGTCTTGTCTCCTTGTAGTCTTGAGTTACAGTTCCTTGATGATTAGTAATATTAGCATCTTTTCATGTACCTGTTGGCCTTCTCTATTTGTTCTTTGGAAAAATGTCTATTCAGATATTCTTTCCATTTTTAAATTGGATTATTGCTATTATTATATTTTTTACTATTGTGTTGTATGAGTTCTTTATTTTGGATATTAATCCCTTATCTGATATATGAACTGAAAAATATTTTCTCCTATTCAGTAGGTTGCTTTTTCATTTTCTTGATGTATCTATCCTTTTCTTTGTACTTTAATATAGTCCTAACTTGCATTTTTTTTTTTTTAAGTATGCTCCATGCTGGGCATACTCAATGTGGGGCTTGAACTCATGACCCTGATATCAAGACCTGAACTGAGATCAAGAGTCAAACACTTAACAGACTGAGCCACCCAGGTGCCTCCCACTGGCATGTTTTTAATGTTGTTGCTTGTGCTTTCCAAAGGTGTGATTTCCAAAAAATCATTATCAAAACCCTTGTCGAGGAGCTTTCCCCATGTGTTTTCTTTTAGCTCTTGGTTTATTTGATCTTATTTATTATCTTTTTAGTCTCTATTTTCGCTGTAATCTTTGTTATTTCCTTTCTTCTACTAATTTTGGGCTTTGTTCTTCTTTTTCTGGTTCCTTGAGGTATAAAGCTAGGTTGTTTATTTCAGATTTTTCCTGTTTCCTGAGATAGGCATTTCTTGCTATTAACTTCTCTCAAAGAACTGCTTTTGTTGTGGGCCACCTGCATAGCTCAGTTAGTTAGGCGTCTGACTCTTGATATTGGCTCAGGTCATGAACTTGTGGTTGAGGGGATTGAGCCCTTCATCAGGCTCTTTGTTGACAGCATGGAGTCTGCTTGGAATTTTCTTTCTCCCTCTGTCTCTGCCCTTTACTCACTCATGTGTGCATTCACTCAAAATAAATAAAGTTAAAAAATAAATATTTTTGTTGCCTCCCATATTTTGGTGTGTTGTATTTCCATTTCCACTTGTCTCAAGATATTTTTTGAATTTACTTCTGATTTCTTCATTGATCCATTTGGTGTTAAAGTAACACTTTTTTTATATTTACATATTTGTGGAATTTTAAGGTTTTTTTCTTGTAGTTTATTTCTAGTTTTATACCACTGTGGTAGGGAAAGATGCTTAATATTCAGGTTTTTTTTTTTTTTCATTTGTTAGTACTCATTTTGTAGCTCATTATCTGATATATGCTACAGAATGTTCTATGTGAAATTGAGAGAAATATATATTCTGTTGCTTTTGGATAGAATGCTCTGTTTGGCTCTGTCAAGTCCATCTGTTGTAACATGTAATTTAAGGCTGATGTTTTCTTATTGATTTTTTGTCTGAATGATCTATCCATTGATGTAAGTAGGGTATTAAAGTCTTTTGTTTAATTTTTTTTTATATTTTTAATTTTTTTATGTTTATTATTGAGGCAGGAACACAGCATGTGTGGGGAAGAGGCAGAGAGAGAGGGAGACACAGAATCCAAAGCAGGCTCTAGGCTCTGAGCTGTCAGCACAGAGCCTGATGTGGGGTTGAACCCACTAACCACAAGATCATGACCTGAGCCAAAGTTGGATGCTTAACCGACTGAGCCACCCAGGTGCCCCTATTTTTAATTTCTTTTAAGTTTACTTATTTTTGAGAGAGACAGAGACACAATTAGCAGGGAAGGGGCAAAGACAAAGGGAGAGAAAGACTCCCAAATAGGGTCTGTGCTGGCAGCACAGAGCCCAATGTGGGGCTTGAACTCATAAAACCAAGAAATCCTGACCTGAGCCTAAGCCAAGAGTCAGATGCTTAGCCTACTGAACCACCTACACACCCCTTTTTAAATATTTTTTAAAAGTCTCTTACTTTTGTTGCATTGCTATCTAGTTCTCCCTTTAGATCTGTTAATATTTGCTTTGTGTATTTCAGGGTTTCTACATTGGGTAGATAAATATTTACAAATGTTATATTTTATTATTGGATTAACTCCTTTATCATTATGTATAATCTTTTTTGCCTCTTATTGATCTTTGTTTTGAAGTCTGTTTTGTCTGATACCGAAGTGTGGCTCCTGCCAATTGCTTTTGGTTTTCATTTGTGTGGGATCTTTTTCCATCCCTCCCCTTTCAGTTTGTGTAAATCTCATGTCTGAAGTGAGTCTCTTATAGGCAGCATATGAGTCTTATTTTATTCATTCAACCATTCCATGTATTTGATTTGAAAATTTAGTCTATTTACATTTAAAGTAATTAACTTATTGACATTTTGTTAATTGTTTTCTGGCTGTTTGGTAGTTCTATTTTCTTCTTCTCTTGCTCTCTTCCTTTGTGATTTGATGATTTCTTATAGTGATGTACTTCGATTCCTTATTATTTTTGTGGTTACCAATAGTCTTATATATAACAACTTATATATATATAAGTTTGTTTTAAGTTGATATCATCTTAAGTTTGAGCACATTCTAAAATTCTACACTGTAACAACCAGAACATTTTATCTATTTTTAAAAAATTTTTTTAATGTTTATTTGTTTTTGAGAGAGAAGGAGACAGAGTGTGATCTGGGGAAGGGGCAGAGAGAGGGAGACATAGAATCTGAAGCCGGCTCCGGGCTCTGAGCTGTCAGCATAGAGCCCAATGCGGTGCTAGAACTCACAAGCCATGAGTATATGACCTGAGCTGAAATCGGACACTTAACCGACTGAGCCACCCAGGCGCTCCATTTTATGTTTTTAATGTCACATTTTACGTATCTTTATATTGTGTGTCCCTTAACTAATTGTTGTAGTTAAAGCTATTTTTACTGTTTCCATCTTCTAACCTTCACACTAGTTTTTAAGTAATCAATTCACTACCTTTACTATATAGTTGCCTTCACCACTGAAACTTACACTTTCATATGATTTCTCATTACTAATTAGTGCCCTTTTTTTCCTGCTTAAGGAAGTCCCTTTAACATTGTTTGCAAGACTGTTTTAGTGGTGGTAAACTCTTTTAGCTTTTGCTTGTCTGTAACACCCTTTATCTTTCATTTAATTTTGACTGGTAGGTTATCTGGGTAGAATATTCTTGGTTGGAATATTTTTCTTTCAGTATTTTGACTGTATTATGCTATTCCGTCCTGTTCTGCAAAGTTTCTGCTAAAAACTCTGCTGATAGTCTTATGGACCTTCCTTTGCATGTAACAAGTTGTTTTTCTTTGCTGCTTATTTAAGATTATCTCCTTGTCCTTAACTTTTGACTTTATAATGTGCAGATGCCATATTTTGATGGTAGTAGAACCAGACAGTTTTAGGCTTATGTTTTCAAACCACCACAGTTCACCTGTAGCCACCATTACTTGATTCCTTCCCTTGCATTGTAGGGTACAAAATACAATTATTTTTCCCCAAGCCCTTTGAAATCTCACCCTATTTTGTCATTAGTTACAAGTCTGAGATCTTGCCATCTCAATTTTCTAGTTGGCTTCTTGAGTACAGTTCATCTAGTATGGTTGTTTTCAAACAAGTTATCTGTACAGTATACATTTAACATTCAATGGCTGGGTAACATCCATAGACACTTTTATTAAAAAAGGAGGAAAATAAAAGACATGTAGCAGCCACTAATCCATAACAATTCTGAATTCCAGCTGTGTATTTGTTGTGAGTCATTTGACTATAGAGTTTATTCCTACTTCCCTAAAGTGGTTTTCTGAGACTCTTAGTTCTGCTCTGTAGCTGTTGGTTATTACTTTCACTATATTTTAGTTTTTCCATAAAATTTGATCTGTGTTTCAAAGGAGAATCCCCTTCATGCTTGCTTCCTTCTCATGAAAGGTGGCAAGTTGAAAGGCCTTTTTATTTTGGACTCTGTTTCTTTTAGTCAAAACTGACCAAGTTCTTTAAAACTTATGTGGGTTTCCTGTGTTTTGATTTGTAATCCACATAATTAGACAAAAGCCATATCCACATTCTCCTTAAGATAAATTCAACTGTATTGGCTTTCTGTGTGGCTGATGGAGACCAGGATCTTAAAGTTCTCAGAATACATTTTAAGAGAGATAATTTGCCAGAGATGCTCTTCATATCTTAGATAGCTTTTGTCTCTTTCATAGGGCTTATGAAGGACTATTTCTAGTCTTTCTAAGTTCTTACCTAAGAGTTTTTCTATTCATATCCTTAACTTCGCCTTACCCCTGAGATGTTTATCTGGGAGGATCAGAATTTGATATTTTCCCTAAGGCGTTTTTCTAATTTGAGACTCTTCTGCTGAGAGATATGGAGGTGGACATATAATTTTATTTTTAAATAAAAGGAACAAGTCCCAGAGGGTGCTTGAGTGGCTCAGTCAGTTGAACTGAACTTTGGCTCAGATCTTGATCTCATGATTTGGTTCATGGGTCTGGGCCCTGCATCAGGCTCTGTAATGACAGATCAGGGCCTAGAGCCTACATCAGATTCTCTCTCTCTCTCTCTCTCTCTCTCTCTCTCTCTCTCCCTCTCTGTTTGCACTCTGTTTCTCTCTCTCAAAAATAAATAAGCATTAAAAAGAAGAACAAATCATGGCTTCTTTATATTTTCTCTAAATTTTGATTAAAAACAAATTTTCTTTCAGTTTGTCATTATTCTTGTATCTCATATGCTGCTTGTAAATAGTTTGTAAAGCTGTTTTTCCCTTCATCAGTGAGAGTGTTGCCAAACTTTGTGCCAGTAACAATGATCACCCTTTTTTGTCAACCTCCAAAGATAATTTCTTCCCAAATTCCCCATTATTTTATCAACAGTCTCCTTTAGGTTTTCAAGCTCTCACGAATCATCTTTTCGTGGTATTAGTCAGTATTCTTCAGAGAAACACAACCAATGAGAGATTAGATAGAGAGATGGATGAATGGATGGATGGGTGGATGGATGGATAGATGGGTAGATAGATAGATATAAATAGAAATATATAGAGATGTATAGATAAAAAAGAATTATTATTAGGAACTAGCTCACCCAATTAGAGATGTTAAGTATCACCAAGATATCCAGTTGGCAATCTGGAAACCCAAGAGAGCCTATGGTAGAAGTTTCTGTCTGGAAGCCAGTAGGCTTAAGAGCCAAAAAGAACCTGCTGTTTTTAGTTTTAAGGCTGAAAGAAAAGATGTTATGTCCCCCATTCAGTCAGTTGTGTAGAAAGAATTTGTTCTTACTCAACCTTTGATTGGATTAAGGCTACCTATATTTGAGAGGGTAATCTGCTTAATCAGTCTCATGATTTAAATAATAATTTTCTAGAAACATCTTCACAGATAGACCCAGAATAATGTTTGGCCAAATGTTTGGGCACCCATGGGCCAGTCAAATTGACACATAAAATTAACCATCACAAGGTCCTCTAAGATTCTGCCAGATACCTGTTGCCAAAGCCAGGCACATGTTTAGGGCTCTTATGGTAGTACCTGTCTTCCAGGCACCACAATTCTGTTACGGTTGCTATCGCTACCTAACAAATTACCCCAGAACTTAGTGTCTTTTAAAAAATCTTTTTTAATTTTTTTTTAATGTTTTATTTATTTCTAGGAGAGAGAGAAAGAGAGAGAGACAGCATGAGCAGGGGAGGGTCAGAGAGAGAGGGAGTTACAGACTGAAACAGGCTCCAGGCTCTGAGCTGGCAGTCCACACAGAGCCCGACGTGGGGCTTGAACCCACGAACTGCGAGATCGTGACCTAAACGAAAGTCGGACGCTTAACCGACTAAGCCACCCAGGCGCCCCTAAAAAATCTTTTTTAATGTTTGTTAGTTTTCAGAGAGAGAGAGACAGAGTGCAAGCAGGGGAGGGCCAGAGAGAGAAGGAGACACAGAGTCCAGAGCAGGCTCCAGGCTCTGAGCTGTCAGCACAGAGCCCGATATAGGGCTAGAACCTAGGGACTGCGAGATGATGACCTGAGCCAATCTTGGACACTCAACTGACTGAGCCACCCAGGTGCCCCTAGAACTTAGTGTCTTAAAACAAGCACTGTTGTGCTGATGAATTCTGTGGGTCGGGAATTGAGACAGAGACTAGCAGGGAGGAAGCGCAGCGGCAGGGCATCGTGCCCTACTGCATGACGCCTGGGGCCTCTGCTGGTCAGACCCAAAGGTTGGATAAAGGAACTCAGCAGTTGGAAGCCGGAATCATCCGATGGTTTGTTCGCTCACATTTCTGGTACATGCATTAAGAGGACTCCAAGATGAGGAGTGCCAACTAGAGTGCATGCACGTGGCCATTTTTTATCACTTGCCTTCTTCACAGCCTGACAACCTCAGAATAGTCAAATTTCTCAAACGGAGGCTCTGGGCTTCAGTTGTGAGTATGACAAAAATCAGGGCGTAGGGTACATCACCTTTTATGATCAGGTCTTGGAAGTCATGCAGCACTGTTTTCACTAGAGTCTGTTGGTTGAAATAGTCATAAGCCCATTCTATTCAAAAGGAAGTGTCACAGACCCTGCCTTCTGAAGTGAGTCATGTCACATAACCTAGGAATCGTGTTTTAAACCACCACAAATGGTTACTGTCATTATCTTCATTTTATAGTTCAGGAAATTGGGGCCCAGGAAGATGTAGTATTTTTCCAAACACACACTGAATAAGCAGCAAAGCCAGGATGTAAATACAGGCAATGTGACTCTAGAGGCTATATTTAAAATCACTGTGTTACTTTGTTTTTTTCCCACTGTGCAATACAGAAAGCATGTTTTAGCATGCTAGACCTTGAGAGGATAATTCACTTCCATTTAAAATTTATTCAGTATGCATTTAGTAGTGCCAACAAGAGCCAAACACAGGCCAAGGTACTAAGGATACAGAAGTGAACAAAAGGAATATCGTGTCTGTCTTTATGCAGCATAAAAAATCTAGTTCCTCATTGTCTTTGTCAGCACCCTTATTTGTTAATTCTTGCAATAGATCCTTGTCATTTTTTAATGTGAAGATTTATTTTTACTATAGGTTTACTCTATGTGGCTTTGGTGGGTTAACGGCAGCGATGACCTCTGTTTATTTTTGTCTCCCTATATTCAGGGCCGTTGGTAGTGCCTCGTAACTCTGTTTCTGGTCCTGGCTGTTTGACTTCCTTAGGTGGATAGGAGGAGTGATGGAAGCCAAGCCTTGAAAAATACCTGTGCATTAGCGTTTACCCTCCTGCTTTTCTTGCAGAGTGGTTAGTGCCAGAGCAGCTATGGATGATAAGAGAAGCGTAGACCTGTCACTTCTGTTTCCCCCAGCAATAGAGCCAGTTAATAGACATGTGAGTAAGGCTGTCAAAGACCAGGAGCCCCTGGCTGACAAGGGGTATATGGACAAGACAAGTTGACAGATGCAGGCCCAGATACCTACTGCATGGAATCATGGGCTAAATAAGTGCATGCTGTTTTAAGTTTTTCTGTAGTTTGTTACACAGCCATGGAAACTGTTACAGTGGTCTTCTTTAAAATGTATGTTACAGGGACGCCTGGGTGGCTCAGTTGGTTAAGCGTCCGACTTCAGCCCAGGTCATGATCCCATACTTTGTGAGTTCAAGCCCACATCAGGCTCTGTGCTGACAGCTCAGAGACTGGAGCCTGCTTCAGATTCTGTGTCTCCCTCTCTCTCTGCCCCTCCCCTGCTTGCACTCTGTCTCTGTGTCTCCCCAAAATAAATAAACATTTTACAAAATATATATATGTTACAGTTTTTGTTCTAGAGCGTGACTTTACACTTGATAAATTTGTACAGCTTGTTTTGATAATCCCTGAAGAGGTTAAATGCAGTTTTTATGCTTGCCACACTTTTTCTTAAGGACATAATAATCTATTTTAATACCACATTTACATATAGAAATCATCTTTGCTAGATTGGTTCATTTCAGCTGCTAAATTAACTTTACAACCATAACAATTACATTGATAGTGACTAATTCTGATTCTTCCATTTAGATTTCTATACCTAATGGAGCTCTTAAAACACACATGGAAGACTTTTTTTCAGTACAAATTTACCTATAAATAAATCTAATACTTAAAAGTAGAACGTACGTTAATTTTTAAAGATTGAACAATTTCAAATGCAAACTTCAAAATCCTTTTGACAGGGCCATTTCCCTTGGAGTATTCATATTTCAGTCTTTTCGTGATATTTTAAATGGTATAATAAAAGGCATACAGACTTAAATATGTAACATTGTATTTGAAATACAATATTATAGGGTCGATAATTTTAGATGAATTATCTGGGGTTCCTGGGTGGCTTAGTTGGTTAATCATCTGACTCCTGTTTTCGGCTCAGGTCATGATGTCACAATTCCTGGGTTTGAGTCCATGTTGGGCTCTGTGCTGACAGTCCAGAGCCTGCTCGGGATTCTCTCTCTCTGTCTCTCTCTCTCTCTCTCTCTCTCTCTCTCTGTCTCTCTCTCTCTCTGTCTCTCTTTCTCTTTCTCTTTCTCTTCTTTCTCTTTCTCTTTCTCTCTCTGCTCCTTCCCTACCAGAGTTCTCTCTCTCAAAATAAGTTAATAGGGGCACCTGAGTGGCTCAATCGGTTAAGCGTCTGACTTGGGCTCAGGTCATGATCTCACAGTTTGTGGGTTTGAGCCCCACATCAGGCTCTGTGCTGACAGCTAGCTTAGAGTCTGGAGCCTGTTTCAGATTCTGTATCTCCTTCTCTCTCTGACCCTTTCCTGCTCACGCTGTGTCTCTCTCTCTTTCAGAAATAAATAAAACATTAAAAAAATTTTAAAAAATGAATAAACTTGACAGCGCAGAGCCTGCTTGGGATTCTCTCTCTCTCCCTCTCTCTGCTCTTTCCCGACCAGAGTTCTCTTTCTCTCAAAATAAATGAATAAGCTTTTAAAAAATTTTTTCTAATATAAAAATGGAAGAGAGAGATGGAGTCTTCTCATCTAGCCCCTATATCCTTAACATAGTAGCTCTCCAACTTATCTTAAAATATAAAACATGGTTTTAAAATTATATGGGCAGATGCTATTTTAAGTCTTGGCACATTTGATCATTCCCTGGCTTTCTTATTTTTACTTCAGCCTTAGTTTCCCCAACTCTACCATGATTTAGCCTCCACGTTAACAACACGGTTAGCCTTGCCTCCCCCGTGGGCCACCCTCAGACACCCGCTCTCTCCCGACTTCCGCGAACATTCTTAGTGTCACTCCCATTATAGTTCCTAGTGGAGAGAGAGCTAGTCTCTCCAGTCGCTTTGCTGCTGTGGATCTTCGCTAACAGGGCTAACCTGACAGACAAATCTAACATGAAAACTTGGACTAGTCCGCCTGTAAAACACTACAGTTAGTTATATGTAATACAGTTATTCCTCAGGTTTCCAGTAACCATGGGCTTTTCCTCCGTTTGGAGCACACAAAGCTCATTTCTGCCTTAGGGAATGGAATTTACTGTTTCTGTTTACCTGTACTGCTCTCCCCTAGTTCCCTACGTGGCTGACTCTCTGATTTGTCTTAAGTAGAATCCCACTACGTGGTTTTATTTGATTCATTAATAAGGATCACAATCTGAAATTGCCTACTCCTTCTATGTCTACTTGAAAATAAGGCACTTAAGTGAAAAAGTCTCTCTCTCTGTTTGGTTACATCCACAGTGCCCGGGGCAGCGTTGGCACCTTGTTATCTCTCAAGGGACGTGGGATGAAAAAACTCATACTGAGAACTAGGAAGATTATACTTTCCCTCTAGTCTGTACTGTTCAGAACTTGCCAGAGGTGTTGTGTTTAGTCCCAGTTTTTGCATTTTAGGAGCACTGTTGACAAACTAAAGCATTCTAAGAAAAACAGGTGGGTGAAGAGGCTTGAAGCAATTTTTCTGTATTAAAAAAAATCTGTCTTCAGAGGATATATAGGTATGTCTTAGAGAATAACTAGTGTACATAAAATAACAATTTTTTGTAAGTATTTGGACAGTTGAGCTAGGGGAAAGGGATAAAATATGTTCTTTGGATCACTGGAATGCATAGCCTAGAATTAAAGAGGACACTGAATGTCAGAGTCTGATAAAAACTTATTGAAAGTAACAAGGGCCCTCTTTTTCAGAAAAAAGAAAATAGACCCTAGTGTGTTTGTATCAAAATATTCCCTCAAGATGTTACAGATGTTGACATGGAGAGTCAAAACTAGAGTCTAGGCTTCCTTTCTTACATTGTTCTTTACACTATAATTTATTTCTTTTCCACTTGAATATAATTTTCTCAAATACTTGAAAGACCTTGAGACTCTCTTTATTCATTTGTCCGTTCATTTATCTACTCAACAAAAATTTACTGAGTATTAAGTATCTACCTTAATTCCAGTAGTTAGGGATAGAGTGTTATTCACACAGATGTATTTCTGACCCCCCAAGAGTTTACCTTCCATCATGTGCTGGAAGAAACATTTGATCAAGTGTGATTATTGAGCTCAGATGACTGAGGTAAGACTTGTAGGGAGGTAGCAGTTTTGCACTATACAAAAGAACTTATTAAGAAAGGGATTTTTCCGTCTGGAAATAAAAGGGACTGCTTTTTTTTTTTANTAACTGACTAAGCCACCCAGGCGCCCCTAAAAGGGACTGCTTCTTGAGGCAGGAGAGCTCCTCAGTCTCTGTTCAAACAGGCAGAGAGGATTCAGAGGAGATGCTTAAAAGAGTTTACATTCCAAATGGGAAGAAAGTCAAGTTCCTTTTCCTTTAGAGTCCACTTTGTTCTGTTTTGCAGCTTACCCAGATGCATGATTAAAGCGTTATAAAGGAGCTAATGGACAGTTTGGTGCATTTCAGGTGGGCCTAAGACCCGTGAGAAAACAGCGTAATGAAAGGTTCTCTACTTAGATTGTCTGGTTTAGACCTGGAGACCTGTTATTGATCTGATTATTTTCAATACAGTAAAAATAGAGGTTCAAATATACTATACATTTTTAAGCTAGAGGCTTATCTCCAAACGAGTATTTTTTTTTTTAACACCTACCCTGTGCCTAACACTTTGAAGAGAAGTCACAAGTGGAATCTGGAAAGGTGTCATGCCATCAGAGTAGTTAAATCATTGTGCCAGTATTGGAAGCTCTCTCTTGAAATGTGTGATATCTACCTAGTTCTTGCTCTTTCCTCATTATCATCCTGCCTTCTCCTTGGCAAGTATCACTTTGGTTAAGTAATTTAATGAATGAAACATATGTTCCTTTGGGCGCCTTGGTGGCTCAGTCAGTTAAGCGTCCGACTGTGTGCTCAAGTCATGATTTCACGGCTCCTGAGTTCGAGCCCCGTGTCGAGCACTATGCTGACAGCTCAGAGCCTGGAGCCTGCTTCAGATTCTGTGTCTCCCTCTCTCTCTGTCCCTCCCCTGCTCATGATCTGTCTCTCTCTATCTCTCAAAAATAAACAAACATTTAAAAATATTTTTTAAAAACATTAAAAAAGAAAGAAAGAAACATACGTTCCATTGAATGGAAGTCCTGTTTACTTAAATAGTGGTTGACTATTTCAGATCATTTTGAGAGTGTGTTTGTTGCCATTCTCCTTAATTCTACCCCCAAATATGTGCTATGAACTGAATAATTTCGGTACATTGAGTAGCATCATTCCCTCCACCGTTCCGTATTTGTACTCTCATCTGCATATTTTTGTTGAATGATACATATATTGATTAATAAGCTACACTGCATCAAATTTAAGAAAAATTGGATCATGGAAACATGTTGCATGTAGCATATATTTCTGTTTCATGTCATTTGTGTTGATCTGTTGCCTATCCAGATGGACTACAACATATGCCACTTTGAACACTAAAGATAAATAATGAAAGGATAAACCTACAGTCTGAAGAAAATCATTTTTACTTTTACATTAAATCTAATTTATTTTTCTAGAAAAGCAAGAACTGTTAAAATAAATATTCCTATCGCCCTGTCATGTACCAACTTCACTGTCAAGAATCAGTTCCCTGAGAAGCATTATTTCTTCCCTGAAATCTATCACCTCACTGACAGAGATCTCTCTGAACACATTTTAAAGCATCCTCATTGCAGCACGAAGTTTGCTTTAACTTGTAGAAAATAGGAAACACACTGAATTCCATGATGCTGCTCTTAAATTTTTCTTACTTGAAATGGCACTCTTACATGTGGAGCTTAGCAAAAGGTAGGAAAATGCAAATTGTTTAAGAGCTTTGCGTATGAAGAGAGAGGATGTGATCCCTGTTTCTCTAGCAGTGAGTGGGCTACATCTGTCCCCTAGGAATGCCTTCCCAGGGTATTTATGTCCAGGTTCTCAGAGAAGCAGATGACCAATCCATACCTGTCCAACTTGCCCCAGGGGGTCTCTGCTGAAAACAAGTGTCTGTGGCTAGTGCTTCTCCTACGTGAGCTCTGAAATCCAGGCTCTTTCTGGAACCTCTAAGTCCTATAGATTAAGCACCGTTACAGCACCACTCCTCTCCCTACTTTACATAGGTCAGTGGGAGGAATTAAGCTTAGCCCTTCTACTTAATGCTCTGTGGCTAGACACAGTGAATTTGGATAAACAATTTCTGAGTCAGGAACTCGACTCTTTTTTGTTGTTGCATTTTATTCTCCTGGGCGTATTTCACTTCAGAGCTGCTTGTTTGAAAAGGTGCAGATGCAAGAGGAGTGGTGCAGAGTGAGAGAGGAAATGATTGCCAAGTATTAGGATTTGAGTAGTCAGCATCTACAATCCTGTGCTGCCCTTAAGTGCAAAGAGTATAGTGTGCCCAACTGGGAGAGAAGCCCAGGAACATAGGAAAGCAGAAAACATTTATTCAACGCTCAACATAGAGTAAGATCAGCAGATGCTGGCGAGATGTAGTGGTGTTTGTTTGTTTGTTTTAAGTTTATTTATTTATTTTGAAAGAAAGAGAACAGGGGAGAGGCACAGAGAAAACATAGAGTCTCAAGCAGGCTCCATGATGTCAGTGCAGAGCCCAATGCGGGGCTCCATCTCACAAACTGAGATCATGACCTGAGTTGAAATCGAGAATCAGACACCCGACCATCTGAGCCACTCAGTTTCCCTGATGGTGTTTTTGATTAATGTTCTCCCTGTGCATTAAAAGCTATAAATATTATTTAGAAACAGTAGTACATGAAAATGGTTAAAATTTTTCTGTACTTTAGAGGAAGACATATTACATGATGATAGTCATTGTCTTTGCAACAAGTAGTAAAATGTTTTTCCAGATGCTGAAATTTAGGAACTGCTCAGGTAGAAATTCAAATCTAAATTTTCCTTTCACTTAATTTTTCCCAATTCATATAACAGAAATGTCTTTGAATGAGCATTAAAAGTGCCTTCCAAAAAACCAAAACAAAACTTTAGTTTTCCTGGATATATAAGGTACATAAGCTACAATGAATAGAGTGCAAAGAGCAAATGAGGCTATTTGCAAATAAAGTATTCTCATGGAGATGGATACAAGAAGTCTTGAATTTATTGCTATGACTAGGGAAATACTTGAGTAAATGAATATTTCTAACAGCAAATACTTGCTCCTGGGCTGAAAGACACTTCCAACCATTCAGGGGGGACTCTTTTTTTTTTTTTTTTAACCTTTCTTATTTATTTATTTATTTACAAATAGTTTATTGTCAAGTTGGTTTCCATATAACACCCAGTGCTCATCCCCATAAGNATTCAGGGGGGGCTCTTAAGAATGTTTAATGGATAGGGGCGCCTGGGTGGCTCAGTTGGTTAAGCATCCAACTTTGGCTCAGGTCATGATGTCACGGTTTGTGAGTTTGAGCCCTGTGTTGGGCTCTGTGCTCACAGCTCAGAGCCTGGAGCCTCCTTCAGATTCTGTGATTCCCCCTCTCTGCCTCTACCATGCTTCATGCTCTGTCTCTGTCTCTCATTAATAAAAATGTTAAAAATTTAAAAAAAAAAGAATTTTTAATGGATATCCTATCAAGTAGAAACTTATTTAAAGACCAATCTAGAAATGACCACTATGCTGATTATTTTTTGTGTCAAATTGGAGGATATTTTTGAATATTGAGATTAACATTTAAATCAGTAAGTAGATTGCTCTTCGTACTGTGGGTGGGCCTCATCCAATCAGTTGAAGGCCTGACTAGAACGAAAAGATCTGACTCCTTGAGTGAGAAGAAGATCTCCAGTAGGTTGACTTTGAATTTCCTCTGCACTCTTGTCTCTTCTCAGTCTCTGCCTGCTGGCCCACCCTGCAGATTTCGGGTTTACCAGTCTCCATAAGTGCATGAGTCAAGTCCTTTTAATTATTCTCTTTGTATTATACTGTAGATATACATAGAAGTTAGATATATAAAAGAAGATATATATGTATACCATTTGGTTCTGGGTTTTTTTGGAGATCCCCTGACTAATACAGTCACCACCAGCCTTCAGCTGTTCCTTTTGTTGCACTACCCAAAGGAAGAAGTGCGGACTTGGGAAAATAGCTGGGTGATGAGACAGAAAGTGAGAGAGCAGGAAAAACATTGATGCCTTTGCGTTGAAACACTGCTTTTGTCATGTTTTGATTGGCTTTTATTGCAACTTGTCAGAGTGCTTTGCCTTTCTTAAAACATCTCTTCAGAATTAAAAATAAATACATCATGAGGAATACAGTAGCAAAGTGAGATCAAGTATTGATCACTGATCTTTTATTTCCCCTTTCCTTCCTTCTTAACTGCTTATTGCTTTTGACTGATCTGTATTGAGGACTATGCTTGACTCTGTCAACAGGTTAACTTAGTAAAAGATAACTTGACAATATCACTGCTCTGCTTAAGTGACTTTGATTACTTACACTGCCTTACTGATAAATCTAATTTCCTTGTCATGGCACATACAAAGCCCCTTAGTGATCTGATTTCAAAAGACATTTCTCCCTCCAGGTCTTGCTAGGCTTGTTTCCACTCTCTTATTGCTGTTGACTTAATGATTTACTCACCATTGCCTGACTTTGCAACTATGCTAGCATTTCCCTCCTCTACCGTGGATGTTCTTTTCCTGTTCTTTGGTGGTTGAATTGTTAGGCACAACTAAGAAGGAAACTGCTTTGTAAAATATTTTCCTTTCCATAGAATCAGAAAACCCCCCTCTTTTTGCTGTTGGAGCACTTTTTTTTTTCTTATCGTGTGGTCTCACTGCTACACCAGTGTTAAATAGACTTTGCTGCCTACAAGTCTGACTCTTTTCCTGAAGCTCTAAAGTAGGCAAACCTATGCTACTTGACAGCTGTGTGACACTGGGAAGTTACTTCCTTGTTAAGACCCAGTTTCCTCATCTGGAAAATTGTGCAAACAATAGAACCATTGGGAAAATTAAGTGTTTTAATACATGAAAGTATTTAGAAAAGTGCCTGGTAATATAGAAATAGCTCTAAAATATTACCTTCTATTCATTTACCTTTTAGTTCTTCAAGAAATGGTATTTGAGTGCCTCTTATATGCCAGGCAATGTTTGTCATCATAACTCTTGCAAGTTTTGATTTCAAATTCATACTTAAATGCTGAACTTCTAGTCCAAAAAATGTCATGTAGATGTTCATTATATGTTTATCAATATAAGAATTGCTTTGGTCATTAGGCTTAAACACTGGGAAATTGGATGTTCAAGTTTCATTCTATTTATTAGGTAAAAAGAGACAGCCTATGGCTATGAAAAACATGCTTTATACCCTAAAGTTGCTTTCCTTAATGGTTGAGAATTTAAATAACCTAATTAAAATGAAATAATATCTTCCTTGTATGCAAAATAACTATGTTTATAAAGATATAACACATTGTGAAATTATACTGGAAGCATCAATTTATAAATAGTATGATTCTGTATTTTTGTTTTAGTGTAATACAGCATTCCAAGATAATTAGATATAAATTTAACTTTTGAAATATTAATAAGCTCAACTCTTTGAAACAAAATCAGCATAACTTTGTAATAACTATATATATATATAACACTAGCTGTTAGTAATAACACACAATGTCAAATGCCAAATGCTTACATTTTAAAACTTTTGTTTTTACCATGTCTAACATTTCTCGGTCTCTAATATGTTGTAAGTTACACTCAAAATTGTGAGAAACACAAATGAAAGTATGTCCTTTCCTACACAGAGTTAATATATACCTTCTCAGGTATCAAATATTGGGTCTATTAGGTGAGTCTACCACAGTCTGTGTTATGTATGTGACTTTAGTAACAAAGCATACTCATTGTTATGTGCTGTGATTACATGGCTTTTCAGATGTCTGAATCGTCTATTTGGGGATAACTGACATTGATTCAGTTTAAGTGTACAGTGTTAAAGTCTTTTCAGGCTAATAGTGCAGCTGTTATACATTCAGTGCTATTTTAGAGGTGGATATGTCACCTATTCTGATAAAAATGTCACAGTAGGAGAAGAGCCAAGAAAGAGGTGGGTCTGGGTTCTTAATGCTGCCATTTGAAACTGTTTTAGAATTTTACTATCTCATTGTTTTAAAAGGGAGCAAGAGAGAAGGAGCCTGGTCATAAAGAGTTTCCTACTCTGTGAAATGTGGGACACTAAAAAAATGGTCGCTACAACATAGGGTAATCGTGACATATTTAAAGTACTTAAGGGGTGCCTGGGGGGCTCAGTTGGTTAAGCATATGACTCTTGATTTCAGCTAGGTCAGGATCTCGTGCTTCGTGGGATCGAGCCCCGCAGCAGGTTCTGAGCAGACAGTGCTCATCGTTTTTCCTGGTTCTAGTTAACAAAAGTGCTTGTTATATGCCTGTTATCACCTGTGTTTTTAAAACACTTGAAAATCTAATATTCCTTTAGTGTTTCATTCCATTTTAGTTCACAGATATAGTTCTTAAAACTTGTGTAGAATCCTTACCATGTAGCACAGTAATTCACATTTTAGATTGAATTTTTGCCTTCGTTTGTATTTTGAGAGAGAGAGAGAAAGAAGAGGAGGGGCACAGAGAGACAGAGACAGAGAATCCCAAACAGGCTCACTCTGTACGCGTGCAGCCTGACATGGGTCCTTAACTCATGAACTGAACTATGAGATCATGACCTGAGCTGAAATCAAGTTGGGTGCTTACCTGACTGAGCCACCCAGGGACCCCTAGATTGAATTTTTATTTAACTTTTACCTAAAAACAGTACATTACCAACTATGTATGACAGGCGCTGTGTGTAGGGCATGGCTGATACAAGAATAATACCAGTATAATCTCAACCCAGGGTTAGCTCAGAGATGATCATTTAATGCAATGTTTCTGAATCAAAAGTAGGAGGCACTGGAAAATTTTGGCAAGCTTTGTAGGTGTGAAGGAAGTAGCAGCTATAAGGGGCTTTACATTGAGTGGCTCTGGGAAGGCAGAGATGAACCTCATGACACTGCCCATGGAGAGGGTTATAGAGGAAAGGAATCACAAAGGAGGGAAGCCAAGGATGAGAAATCAAGAAACCTAGTAAACAGACTTATTTTCACCTAATTTGTAAGATTTTGGACTAACAGTCCTAGAAAAGAGGGGTTTTGATATTATCTTGGAGGTTCTCTAAATGTGGTCGTGGCCTGTGGTATTATCATTGGAGAACTTGCCAGAGATGCAGATTCTAGGGCCTAATTTCAGGCCCTCTGAATCAGAAAGTCCGGGGGATGGAGTCCAGCAATCTGGTTTTCACAGGCCTTCTAGGTAGAACCTCTGTAATAAACTAACCTATACTGTATGCAGATTATTACTCAAATTCAGTGCTTATTAAAGTCTGTTAAACTTATGTCATTGTAATCTCTAAATAATTGCTGCATATAGAAGCCATGTGTTTCCGCGAGTTCTGAAGATCAAGACATAGTTATTTTCTGCTCTCATTAGTTATAAAGAAGACAAAAATACACAGTTAACAATCCGAAGCTGTATTTGCCTCATATCAAATATCTGTTGTCCACATCTTCTTTATCCATTTTTGTATATATATTTATGTATACACAATGTGTCTATACCTACACAATGGAATATTAGCCACAAAAAGAAGAATGAGATCTTGCAATTTGCAACAATGTGGATGGATCTAGAGGGTATAATGCTAAGTGAAATAAGTCAAAGACGAATACCATATGATTTTAATTATGTGTGGAATTTAAGAAAAAAGGGGAGAAAAGACAAAAATACACTCTTAAATACAGAGAACAAAACTAATGGTTGCTAGAGGGAAGATGGATGTGGGCATGGGTGAGAAAGGTGAAGGGAAGGAAGAATATACTTACTGTGATAAGCACTGACTAATGTATAATAGTGGTAACTCGTATTGTATACCGGAAACTAATACTTAACACTATATGTTAATTATACTTCAATAAGAAATAGAACACATCCACTAATTCATTTACAATAATAAATAATAGATACTGTACATATTTAGAGAAAGTAGCAATAACCACAGATGATTGTGGAAGGGATCAGGGAATGGAAGTTAGGAGATGCGAGTCTTCCCATTCTAGCTCTGGGTTTCCAGGCAAACCTTCTGCTTATTTATTGCTTAGAACAAACCACCCAAACTTGGTGGCCTACAATAACAATTTATAATTATCTGTCATAATGCTTCCAAGGGGTTACTGGGCTCAGCTGGGAGGCAGGCTGTTGCTTAGGGTCTTTTATGAGGTTTCAGTCTGAGTGCAGCTGGGTGGAGTTCTCCACAAGTTTGGCTCAGCTGGATGTCACTGAACACTGCTTCTCACAGATCTTGCCTCTTTATCTCTGCCCCCAGTGTCTCATCATCTCAGGCATCTCCATATGACTCGGGCTTCTCACAGCATCATGGTGGCAGAGAGGTGCGCCTCTTACCATGCAAGTGGCTTCTGAGAAAGCAAGTTGAATTCCAGGTGCTCTAAAAGACCTGCAATTGACATAGCATCAGTTCTACCCTGTTCTATTGGTCAAAGCAATAACAGATCAAGTCCTGATTTGAAGAGAGAGGACGCATAGGGGTGACTGTTTGGAGGCATGGTTTGTTGAAGGGCTATTTTTTAGAGACTACCACAAGTCCGGGATAATCTCTGAAAAATGTTGGGGTTGAACCTAGATGATCTCTGGAGTATCCTACATGTAGCTTCACCTTTGCATGATCCACAAAACTTCCTTGAGTAAATTGCAATGTACCAAGGAGAACAGTAATGTGTATTGAGAGTAATTATTATCAATTTTCTATTCCCGTGGCATTTTGTTTTCAATTGGTTACCAGTATGGACTGGTATGGACTGATGAAAAAAGAAAAAGCAAAGAAATTTTTCTTCAGGTTATCAAGCCACTAGCAACCTCCTAGAAAAATATATCTCTCATATTCATGAAACATTGTTGCTTTAATTTCATCTCTGTAATCAGAGCACACTAATACCCCAGGCTATATCACAATCTCAGAGTGATGATATATAACCAGTGCATTGTGTATGTAAGGGTTTTTTTTTAAGTCAGTAATACCTTATAAATTCATTTTTGTCTTTTGAGGGGACTTTAGTTTCATTAAAGTTATTATTCCTTAAAAATACAGTGGTTCTATTTTGACCCAAATGTTTTGAAATACAAGGCTCTGTAGGGAAATAAAATGTCCTTTAGGAAATTCTGTTGAGTGGAAGTAAATGTGAATTTTCTTATATTTTTTTGCATTTACAGGCTCTATTGCTCAGAGTATCTCATGAGGTCAAGCCAGATGTCATATTCTTGTATGAAAATCATTGAAGTTTTAACCATAGTAGCAAAAATAAAATTCTAATCTCTAAATAATTAAACATTACTTTTTAAAGTTGCTTATTCTCTAAAAAGTAGTGGAGTTTTAGAAGATTTTAATTTACACTGACATCCTTATAAAATGCCTTTGCTAGAATAACAAAAACATATTTTAATATATTACTATAATATCTAAAGTTTTAAAATTAAGGACATGAAAATGTTATGTCTTTTTTACTCTTAGAAACTTTTTTTTTACATTGTTTAGATTGGAATGCCTATGCAGAACATTTTTCTCTGCATTTATGATACACAATATGTATACAATAAGCTACCTGCTGTTCAAACTTAGGTCACAGTCATAGCATAGTTTTTAATTATATTCTATATCAGTTTATTAGGGCATGTGAACTTGTGCATTTCCACAGAAGACATTTTGCTTTCTTATCTAGCCACCTCCACCTTGAAGCCATCCTAGACCACCTATATAAGTTGTCAGCCAAAACATCCTTCCCGCCCCCACTTCCTATTCATTGGTTGCCAGCACCCAGCACAGAGCCCGGCATAATAATTTAGTGATTATACCAAAATCTTTGTCTCTTCAATTGAATGGAAGATATTCCTGGACCCAAATGACTTCACCTTGAACTTTGAGTTTAGTTTCTAAGATCACCTGGACTAGGATGAGCCTATTAGTTTTTTAATTGCAGCAATTCCCCCATTGAAAGGAAAAGCCTCTGAGATTTTTTCCCGAAGCCTAAGAGACTGGAATTTTTGGAGGGTGATATTAGAATATCTTTTTTAGAAATAAAATTTAATGTGGGTACTGACAAGTTATATTTGGTGTTAACTTTATACTGTTCTATTTTTGCAGATACATAAGTCACATTTTAAACATTTTAGTTGACAGGTATTTTTAAATTTTAAAATAAAAAGGAATATTAAAATTTTCCACTTTGCCCCAGAAAACTGGGTCAGGACAATAAACTGAATGGAGCAAATGAAAATCACTAGAGCATACTGAAACAATAAGTATTCTCTTCTAAAATATAATGTGTTCTACTACTTACAGTATTTCATCATGGAGCTCCAAATATGCTAATGGAAATTAGTACAGTTATTCTCGATGCATTTATACTTTTAGTCTCACTATATGACAGAAAGCATTTTTAATCTAATTCTTTAACAGTGGGGAAAAAGGAGTTAAACAGAAGTCACATAAATGTTTAGGTCAGAGAATAGCCTAGGTTTTGCTAAAAAAGGGTGATAAGCAAGTTGCGTCCCTCTGATCATGCAGTGGTGCTCTAGCTAGTGGCAAACTGTGATAGAATAAGAGACCAATTGCAGATAATAGCACGTGACATACTGTGTTTGGGGGGTGGGGGAGTTGAGTATTTTTGACACAACTATGTTTTATTAGTATCAGGTGTACAACATAGTGGTTCAACTATTACTCTGTGCTCACTCTAAGTGTAGCTGCTATCTGTCACCATAGATCACTATTACAATATCGTTGAATATATGACAGCTTTTAAGTGAATGGCATAGTGATGTCATACCATATCACTTTCATTTATTATTTTCTTTTTTCAAATTTTTTTTAACTAGAGTAATCTCTATTCCCAAAATGGAACTTGAACTCAGGACCTTGAGATCAAGAGGCTCGTGCTGTACTGACTGAGCCCAACGGGGGCCTCTCTTTTATATTCTTCTTGCATCCA